>NW_017672529.1:81689-100799 GCF_001879085.1 Nicotiana attenuata
CGGTCCACAACAAGAGAATCTCCCACAGGAGTAGAAACATAAACGGGGGCACTCAAAGAATCTCGAGGCACACCCAAATGAGGAGCAATGTAAGAAGACACATAAGAGTAAGTAGAGCCCGGATCAAATAGAACCGATGCCTCTCTGTGACAAACCAGAATAATACCTGTAATGATGGAGTCGGAGGCAACAGCCTCAGTACGAGCAGGAATAGCATAATATCTGGCCCGGCCCCTCTCTCGAGGGCGACCTCTATCTCTCCGACCTCCGCCCCGAGCCGGCTGGGCAGGTGGGGTAGCAACTGTGCTCCTCCCCCGGCTTGGGATGTGGCTGCAGCAATGGGAAGCAACCCTGCCTGAGCCAGGGTGGTGTACATGCTCATGAACTGAGCCAAAGTCTCCTGGAGCGCTGGAGTAGTAGTGGCAGTAGTAGGTGTGCCAGGTGCCTGGGCTCCGGCTGGATCTGCTGGTGGTACCTCGGCGGCAGCTCGCGCAGCTGCTCTGGCTGCACCACGTGCGCCTCCTCGACCTCACCCCCGGCCCCGGCCCCGGCCTGTGACGGCTGCAGGAGGGGGTGCAGGTGCCTGATCATCACGAGTGGTACGTGTCCTCACCATCTGTGAGAGAATACACGTCATAAGTTTAGAATAGATGTCAAAATATCGCACGACAAGGAATTCAAATGAAACGAAGATTTCTTCCTAAACAGTTACATAGCCTCTCGTAGATAAGTACAGACGTCTCCGTACCGATCAGCGAGACTCTAATAAACCGGCCTGTGTTCCGTGACTCCTATGAACCTAATGCTCTTATACCAACTTGTCACGACCCCCGTTCACCCTCCATGAACATGTCGTGATGGCACCTAGTTCCTACAACTAGGTAAGCCTAACAGTGCGGAAATAACCTTTTAACTTGAGGAATAATCAATTAAAACTGAACATATGAAAAATAACAACTGAATATAAGGTCGCCCGGCCAATACAACTCTAAGGATATGCGGAAGTCTACAACTCAATCCCAAAACCCGGAAACTCACGGGAAACACAGGCTAATAGAATTACCATAAGTACTCTAATCTCCAGAATATCTATATCAAAAGTATGATAGGATAACAGCTCTACAACTAGAATAAGGAAGAAGACTCTTCGGTCTGCGGACGCTGCAGATATACCTCGAAGTCTCCGTGTATCTCCTCGCCTCAAGGATAGTGCGCCTGAGAAGAGGTACCTGGATCTGCACATGAAAAACATGCGCAGGAAGGGCATGAGTACACCACAGTGGTATTCAGTAAGTGCCAAGCCTAACCTCGGTTGGGTAGTGATGAGGAAGGTCAGGGCCCTACTGAGGTAAAATATAATATTAATTAACAGCATGAAAATCTGACAAAAATAATGAGTACGACAGTGAGATAAGACAGGCTAACGAAATAATAACAACTACACAAGAACAAAACGGACACAAAATAACTACAGCTCAATACCAAGAATAACAATGAGGGTCTCCCAAGATACCGTCCTGTAGCCCTTCCTCAATTGTCCAGTAGATCTCCCGGGATACCGTCCCGTAGTCCAACTCATGTGCCAAACCGAAGGATCTCCCCAGATACTGTCCCGTAGTCCAACCACCAATATGCAGGGGGAGATCTATCGGGAATCTAACCCGCAGCCCCAAAGTAAACAAACCGGGGGGGGGGGGGGCTACCGGAATCCCACATCCGTAGTCCCAATGTAAATGCGCTACCACAACCAGAAATATACCAAGGAATGAAGTACGAAATACAACACAGATAGAACTAGCCTAGCATGCTTCACGTAGAACAGTCAAAACAACTCAAGCAATTAGGCAATCAAGTCAACTAAACATGTTTTTCCTAATCTAGCACAAGTTATAATTTCAAGTAAAATAAGGCAAGTAAGAAAGAAACCAAATCTCAATAACTTAATTAAAAACCGGATTTTTCCATCAATCGGCTCAAGTACGCGCTCGTCACCTCACGTACAAGGCACTCAAATATCAAGTAACAATCCTAAGGGGAATAATCCCCCACACAAGGTTAGACAAGCCACTTACCTCGAATCGACACCAAAATCAACTCGAAATCACACTTTTGCCACGAGTATCCGACTCCAAATGGCCCAAATCTATTCAATTCCATTACATATTGTAAATAATATTGCAAACAACTGATTCCACTATTGAATTTAAAGCTAAGGCGCGAAAATAGGTAAAATGACCAAAATGCCCCTCAGGCCAACGTCTCGGAATCGAATAATTTTCACATTTTCAGAACCCTCTTACTCTCACGAGTCTAAACATATAAAAATCTCCCAAATCGGAGGTCAAATGCCCACTCAAAATCCAAAAGTTAGGTCTAAGAAGTTTTCCCCAATCTTCATTCAAAAATCCGAAATTAAGGATGAATTCGTGATTAGATTAGTGGGTTTTAAGCATAAGAGAGTAGAGAATCGTTACCTAGTGATTGCCTTCGAAAAACCTTCGAAATTTCCCCCAAATCCGAGCTCTCAAACTTGTATTTTGATAAAAATGGCAAAACCCTCATTTTTGAATGTTAAGTACTGTTCAGGTCCGTAAAGCATCGCGAATGCGGAAGGGAGCTGGCGTTCGCGAAGAAGGAAAAGTAAAGGGACCAAAAATGCCCTTCGCGATCGCGAAGGAAGGGGCGCGAACGCGAAGGCCTGGGTTCAGTGAACTACGCGAACGCGACTGGGGTTATGCGAACGCGTTGAATAAAATCAAGCCCAGCCCTCGGAGTCCAATAAGGCTATGCGAACACGACAGTCTCGACGCGAACGCGATTAAGGAATATGTGAAGCTTCNAGTAATGTCATAATCCTTTAGCAACTCTAACCACCTCCTCTGACGCATATTAAGATCCTTTTGCTTGAGTATATGCTGCAAACTCCGATGATCAGTATAGATCTCACAAGGCACACCATACAAATAATGACGCCAGATCTTCAAGGCATGAACAATGGCAGCTAATTCAAGGTCGTGGACAGGGTAATTCTTTTCATGTATCTTCAACTGTCTGGACGCGTAGGCAATCACCCTACCGTCCTGCATCAACACCGCTCCAAGGCCAACTCTCGAGGCGTCACAATAGATAGTATAAGACCCCAAACCGGTAGGCAACATCAAAATTGGGGCTGTAGTCAAAGCTATCTTGAGCTTCTGAAAGCTCGCCTCACACTCCTCTGTCCACTGAAATGGGGCACCCTTCTGGGTCAATCTAGTCATAGGGGCAGCAATCGATGAAAATCCCTCCACGAAACGATGGTAGTAACCCGCCAAGCCAAGGAAACTGCGAATCTCTGTAGCTGAGGACGGCCTGGGCCAACTCTGCACGGCCTCTACCTTCATCGGATCCACCCGAATACCCTCACTAGAAATCACATGGCCTAAGAATGCCACAAAACTCAGCCAAAACTCACATTTTGAGAACTTTGCATATAACTTTTTCTCCCTCTAGGTCTGTAGCACGGTCCTCAGGTGCTGCTCATGATCTTCCCGACTCCGGGAATACACCAGAATATCATCAATTAAAACAATCACGAACGAGTCAAGATATGGCCTGAACACACTGTGCATCAAATGCATGAAAGCTGCAGGGGCATTGGTCAGCCCAAATGACATGACAAGGAACTCGTAATGGCCATATCGAGTCCTGAAGGCAGTCTTCGAGATATCTACCTCCCGAATCTTCAACTGATGGTAACCTGAGCGCAAGTCAATCTTAGAAAACACCTGTGCGCCCTGAAGCTGGTCAAACAGATCATCTATACGAGGCAGAGGATAACGGTTCTTCACTGTAACCTTGTTCAACTGGCGGTAGTCAATACACATGCACATAGAACCATCCTTTTTCTTCACAAACAAAACAGGAGCACCCCACGGTGAAACACTGGGTCGAATAAAACCCTTACCAAGCAATTCCTATAACTGATCCTTCAACTCCAGAGGAGCCATACGATACGGAGGAATGGAAATGGGCTGAGTGCCCGGCAACAGATCAATGCCAAAATCAATGTCTCTATCGGGCGGCATGCCCGGAAGGTCAGCTGGAAACACATCGGGATAATCCCGTACCACTGGAACTGAGTCAACAGAAGGGGTATCAACACTGACATCTCTCACATAAGCTAAATACGCGGCACACCCCTTCTCGACCATAGGTTGAGCTTTAAGAAAAGAGATAACTCTACTGGGAGTGTGATCTAAAGTACCACTCCACTCAATGCGCGGAATACATGGCATAGCCAGCGTTACGGTCTTGGCGTGGCAATCAAGAATAGCAAAATGGGGCGACAACCAGTCCATGCCCAAAATAATATCAAAATCCACCATACCGAGTAATAATAAGTCTGCTCTGGTCTCAAAACCACGAATGGTAACCAAACATGACCGATAAACGCGGTCCACAATAAGAGAACCTCCCACAGGAGTAGAAACATAAACGGGGGCACTCAAAGAATCTCGAGGCACACCCAAATGAGGAGAAAAGTAAGAAGACATATAAGAGGAAGTAGAGCCCGGATCGAATAGAACTGATGCCTCTCTGTGACAAACCAAAATAATACCTGTAATGACAGAGTCGGAGGCAACAACCTCAGTACGAGCAGGAATAGCATAATACCTGGCCCAGTCCCTCTCTCGAGGGCGACCTCTATCTCCCCGACCTCCGCCCCTAGCAGGCTGGGCAGGTGGGGTAGCAGATGGAGCTGTGATCATGGCCTGAGAACTTTGAGGAGCACGCTGTGGCTGAGCAGTCTGTGAAGGTACACCCCTACCAAGTCTGGGACGGTCCCTATCCAGGTGGCGTGTATCACCACACTCAATACAAGCTCTGGGAGGACTAGGCCTGCTGGACTGACCTCTGGAAATACCCCGCGCAGGAGGCGCGCTAGAAACTGGAGGTGCATAATAAGGCTCTTGAGGTGTAGGTGGAGCTGGAGTACTGTCGGCTGCTGGAAGAGCTGAATGTACAGGGCGACCCGAATAACCCCTGCCATAACGACCTGCTGATGGGGTACGGGCACCAGAGTAGTGACCCGACTCTCGAGACCTCTTGGCCTCCTCTGAGCACATGATTTTTGCCCTAAGCAATAATTCCCAAAATTTCAAACAAAACAATTTTTCTAGTATTTTATAAATTTTTGTGAATTTTGTGGCATTATTTGGTAGTTGTTGCATTTTTATTTGTGCATATGAAAATACAAAAATATGCATTGGCATTTAGGGATTTAATTTCACAATTTTAGTATTAATTAGTTTTAGAATAAAATGTAAAGAAAATTGCAAGAAAATAGTTCTTTGCATTGTTAATTATTGCATTTGTCTTTAAATATAGTTTTAAGTAATTTTAGGAGTTAAATAGTGTAATTAGGTCTTTGCTTTGTTTTAGCATTTAACAAAAGTCAGAAAATAAAATACAAAATAAATATAAAATANATTGCCTTCGGAAAACCTTCGAAATTTCCCCCAAATCCGAGCTCTCAAACTTGTATTTTGATAAAAATGGCAAAACCCTCGTTTTTGAATGTTAAGTACTGTTCAGGTCCGTAAAGCATCGCGAACGTGGAAGGGAGCTCGCGTTCGCGAAGAAGGAAAAAATAAAGGGACCAAAAATGCCCTTCGCGATCGCGAAGGAAGGGATGCGAACGCGAAGGCCTGGGTTCAGTGAACTACGCGAACGCGACTGGGGTTATGCGAACGCGTTGAATAAACTCAAGCCCAGCCCTCGGAGTCCAATAAAGCTATGCGAACGCGACAGTCTTGACGCGAACGCGATTAAGGAATATGTGAAGCTTCGCGAAAGCGGAGCACTAATCGCGAACGCAATGAAGAAAAATTGAACTCCTCCAGAATTACTCTACGCGAACGCGTGGAGGAGGACGCGAACGCGAAGAAGGATTTGGGACCTGCACAGCTGAAGGATTTTCTTCAACATTTTCAAACTCCAAAATGCTCCGTTGAGCATCCGAAACACACCCGAGGCCCTCGGGACCTCAACCAAACCTACGGACATATCCCATATCATCATTCAAACTTGTACCAATCCTTAAACCACCTAGTACAACGCCAGAAACTCTAATTAAACAAGTATTTGTGCCTAAGAACTTTCAACTTTTATCAAAATACGCTTTCGATCAAAAACCTAACCAAAACACGTCCAAATGACCTGAAATTTTGCACACACATCCCAAATGACATGACGGAGCTACTGTAACTTCGAAATTCCAATCCGACCCTCGAATCAAAAACTCACTATCGGACCGAAAACTTCAAAAATTCAAACTTCGGCATTTCAAGCCTAAATGAGCTACAGACTTCCAAAATACATTCCGAACACGCTCCCAACCCCGAAATCACCTAACGGAGCTAAAGGGACCATCGGATTCCCATTCTGAGGTCGTCTTCACATTGTTCCGACTACGGACCACTTTTCCACACTTAAGCTCTCATTTAGGGACTAAGTATCCCAAAACACTCCGAATCCTAACACCGAACGTCCCGGCAAACCAACATAGCAGAAATGAACTTAGGGGAAGCAGTTTATGGGGGATCGGGGCGTAAATTCAAAAAACGACCGGCCGGGTCGTTATAGGACTCAAAGAAGCAATGAAAGGGAAACCTGGAAGCAGTAGAAGGCCTTCGTTTTTTGACTATGTTTTTTTTGTTTCCTTTAGATTTCCTTGGATATCAGCTGTTACTGTGATGACTCTCTAAGAGTTTAAACGTTATTGTATAATTTTTAGGACTTACAAGTTTGTAAAGTGGACTGTTAATTTTTGTTTTAATCCATTTAGTTATTTGTGAGCCTGTGAAAGTAGGCTGTTTCGCTTGTGCCATAAATGAATTTGGAGATATATGCAAAACCTGGCATTGGGGTCACAATTAGGCCCAAACCTTGGGCCTATTCAGTGCAAGTCTAGCTCGAGCCATTTGGGCTTAGGCGTTCGGACTTCACGAGTCGACCCAACAGAATTTATTTCTTCAAATATAAATCNGTAGGCTCTCGGGGGTGGGTAGGTGCGTTTGAGTTGGGTAAGTAGTTTTGTGGGGTGGGTGCGCGCCATTGCGCGATGGGTAGGAGGCCGGGGGTATGGTTTGGGCATGGTGGACAGAGAAATGGGGGACAGGGGGTGGGTAGTAGTGTTGCGGTGGGCCATATGGGGTGTGTGGGTAGGTTTGGGGATGGGGTCGAAGTTGGTGATAATATGGTAATGGGCCCCTGGACCAAGATCTTGATTCGACTACTGCAACATCTTCTTTCTTCTTTTGCCCCAATACTCCTCCGGTGCCGCATTGGGTAGCCTGGGTAGTTGCCTTGATTGCCGAATAGCTCATGATTTTGTTGGATTTAAGTCCCTCCTCCACCATACTTCCCATTTTCACTACCTCGTTGAAAGATTTTCCCACTGCTGACACCAGGTGACCATAGTAGGTGGGTTCCAGAGCCTGTAAGAAGTAATCAACCATCTCGCTTTCTTTCATTGGAGGATCGACTCTTGCCGCTTGTTCTCTCCACCGGAAACCGTACTCTCTGAAGCTTTCCCCGGGCTTTTTCTCAATTTTAGTCAGTGACAACCGGTCCGGGACAATTTCGAGATTATACTGAAAGTGGCATGCAAACGCTTGGGCCAAATCATCCCAAGTGTACCATCGAGCATGATCCTGTCGTGTGTACCATTCCAAGGCCGCACCACTTAGACTTTGACTGAAGTACGCCATCAATAACTCATCCCTTCCCCTAGCTCCTCTCATTTTACTGCAAAATCCCCTTAGATGGGCTACCGGATCACCATGTCCATCATATAAGTCAAACTTGGGTAACTTGAATCCTACTGGCAACTGGACATCGGGAAACAAGCACAAGTCCTTGTAGGCCACAATCACTTGACCTCCGAGACCCTGCATATTTCTGAATGACTGCTCTAAGCTCTTGACCTTTCGTATCATCTTCTCTTGCTCAGGGTTTTTGGGAGGCTTCTCTTCTTCAGCTGAGAGATCAAAACGGGGAGTGTAAGAGCATGGTTCTGGTGGTTTGAAGGTGGGTTCGGGTGGGTAATAGTGGTTTTCATGTGTTTGGAACAGAGGTTCACTAGAGGATATGTGTAATGCGGTAGGTGGGGGAGCCACAAACACAGGAGTAGTTGGTGGTGGAGGGCATGGGATTTGTTTGGGTGGTGGAGGTTGTGATGTTTGAGAGGTGGTTCCGTAGTACTGTTGGTAAGTAGGGAAAGCCGGAGATGAGTTCACTGTGGGAGGATCTTGAGGCTGAGCTAGTGGTGGGATGTAGGCAGGGTTAGCAGGATAGGCTGGTGGTGGATGTCCCTTTGACCAGGCCTGGTACATCTCGGCCATTTGCTGCTTCAGTTTATACATCTCCTCTTTCATTGCATTAACGTCCACTACTTCCTCCTCTCTAGACGGGTCGACAATGCTTGCTTCTAGCTCCTGGTTGACCATGTTGGACTTATCCTTAGAGCGGGTGTTGTAGGGATGGGTTGCCAGAATGCCAGTCAACTTAACCACTTTCCTAGACTCATCATCAACAACAACTTTGTTAGCGGTTAGAGCATTAACAGATAGATAACCGCACATTTGGGGAATGAATGCACCTAAGCAGTTAACCATTTCTATTATGCCTTTGCTTGGTTGCATGCGTCATCCCGGCTTTCCTTATTCCCGATTGCAACTTCTTTTCTTTTCTTTTTCACTCTTGCCTTTGTTTTCTCTTTGTTCTTATTCTCCCATTCCTTCTTGTGTTGCCATTGATCTTTTCTTTTGGTTTCTTATTTTCTCTCTTTTTGATTTTCTTTTCACTCTTGTTTTTCCTCTCTTTTCTTTGTATTTTCTTTCTTGTTTTTCCTCTCTTTTCTTTTCTTATTTTTCCCCTGTGTCTCCTCTCCTTTTCCTTTCCTTTGGTTATGGTCGAATCCTATGGAGATTGCCTACGTATCATGACCCCGCATGAATCAGACCGAGCGTAGTTCGTGAAAATAAATGTAAAATAGAAGCAAAATGTTTTGGGGATTTTCAATTTTACTGATAGCAAATACTTCTATTACAAAGATTCAAAACTGACAGATTAAAACAACTAACAGACTCTAATGAAGAGAAGAACTACAGACTCCACCATCCCCATTCTATTTCAAACGAAAATACAGACTCAATCAACTGACTGACTTTTAACGAAAAGAAAATACAGGCTCAGACAACTGACAAACTCTAGTAGAAAAGGAAATACAGACTCAACAATTGACAGACTCTGTGAGCACATGATTTTTGCCCTAAGCAATAATTCCCAAAATTTCAAACAAAACAATTTTTCTAGTATTTTATAAATTTTTGTGAATTTTGTGGCATTCTTTGGTAGTTGTTGCACTTTTATTTGTGCATATGAAAATACAAAAATACGCATTGGCATTTAGGGATTTAATTTCACAATTTTAGTATTAATTAGTTTTAGAATAAAATGTAAAGAAAATTGCAAGAAAATAGTTCTTTGCATTGTTAATTATTGCATTTGTCTTTAAATATAGTTTTAAGTAATTTTAGGAGTTAAATAGTGTAATTAGGTCTTTGCTTTGTTTTAGCATTTAACAAAAGTCAGAAAATAAAATACAAAATAAATATAAAATACAAATAAAGAAAAGGAAAAGAAAGAAAAAACAAAGGAAAAGGGCTGCCTTAATATATATACACGATTTGGGCCAGTCTACCTAGCCCAAAAACCCCTCAAAATCCGGCCAAAATGGCCCAAACCCACACCCTTACCCGGTCCAGTTCCCCCCCCCCCATAACAAAAACGACGTCGTTTTGGCAAATCGATCGTGACCGTCCATACCCCCAAATCTAATGGTCTAGATCCGATCTTCCATTTTAAATAAAACTGTAATAACCTTATACAAAAATCAACGACCATTTTCATCTTCCTCGTACAATCCCTAACCCCGCCGTGCTGCCACCTTCCTCCGCCGGCCGTCGCCGGCCGGAAATCGCCTCCGCCGGCGGTGATGCTCCGATCAACCCCAAAATTACACCACCGGTTCTCCTCGTTCCCCTCTTTCCAACCCTGCCCTTGGTTTCCCTCGAATCTCGCCAGAGCTCGTCGAATATCCCGTTAAAATTTTTCGGCCAAGTCGCCGGTTACGCCAAATGGTCCCAAATTAACACCATGGGACCGCCTTGACCTCCTCTACCCAAACCCCATAGCCGCTTGGCTCGAATATAACCAGAATGGCTCGAATATCTATTTCAAGTTTTCCGGCCAAAACCCTAAAATGGCTAAAGTACATGCAACTGATGTCAAAGGGCCCCTGGACCTCCCTCGTGACGAATTCAATGTCAATGGCCCTCAAATCTCGTTGGAGATCATTCGATTTTGAATCTGTAATTAACGAGTGAGTTCTCGTTCTTCTTTCTGGTTTCTTTGTTTATTTTCCTTCTTTTCCTGTTTAAATCCCTCTATTAGTTTTGCTATCATGTTTGTCGGTGTCCAATTAATTTTCATTTTTAGCTTGGTTAATGATCGACTGGTTTGATTATTAGATTAGAGCTCATTTTATGTTGATTCAATACTAATTTTGTTAGGCTGATTCGATTAGAGTCTGTTTTAGGTATTAGTTTAAACCCTGCGTTGTTAATTTTTAATTAATTTTGTGTAGGTTTGACTGGTTTTAATTGTTGTACAGTGTAGTCTAAGTTGTTAATCAGTGTGCTAGGGGGTTTGTTTGATTTCGGTTATTTGGAGTAAATCAGTAGGTTTTCCCTTTGTTTAAGTAATGTTTTTCTTAATGATAATTGATTCTGGTCTTGGTCTTTAATTTTGGTTCTCATTTGAATTGTTGACTCGTTTAGTGAATTAGACCAGTTTGGATTAACAATTCAGGTAGATTTAAGTTCCATATTCTGAGTAATTAACTACAACGACTGACTAAGGTTAAGAGGGGTTGGGGTTAGTTAGCCTAGGTTAGTAATTTAAGGGTAAGGACAGGGGTAAAGTAGGCATTGTACAGTAAAGGAATCTTGCAGTAACAGATTAAGAAGCCCCTAGGAGCTTCTAGGTGGGGTGAGAGCTGCAATTTCTAATTTTTAATAGCATTAACTTGAGAAACAAGTCACAACCTTAGGGACAAAAATGAAAATAAGTGAGGGACTAATGGGTAAAATTTGAATCTGAAGCTGCACCCTAGTTTTGCCTATAAAATGGCATTAACCTGCCTTGTTGAAGAAGTTTTTGGTAGCCATCTAAACCCCCCCCCCCCCCAAAAAAACAAGGCATTCTATCAGTTCTGGGAGCCCAAAAGTTCCCCCCCAAAGTATTCTTTCAGTTTTTCCAGATCTGAAATCAGAAGTTTCAAAATTCAGAAGCCAAAAAAACAACAGAAATTACAGAAAAATCCGAAAATACTGTTTTTGTTCAATTTCTTAGGTTAATTTCAAGTTTTAGCGGTTGATTTGCATTTCTTAGCTCAATTTCTGGTAGCTGAAGTTTAGAAGTAGTCCTGGTTTGAGTTCAAGTAGGTTTNGAATTTATTTCTTCAAATATAAATCTGTGTTCAGTATAGTTCGAGTTTTAATTTCCAAGTCAGTTTTGGTGTCAATTTTCCATAAGAACGTTTGAATGTAACTGATTCTCCATTAATCAATTTAGTGTTGGGCTAGCTTGATATTAAGCCCAACATGGGTTGTACGTTTTGGAATTTGTTTTGTAATCCAGGCCTTCTAATTTTTTGGCCCTTCGTGAGCTCCAGTTTTCAGCTCAATGCTGATTCGTAATTGGGCCACATCTGGCCCATTTCTCTTCACCCAAAACGCCTGGGCAACTATTTCCATAATTAATTGGGCTTTGTTGAATTAAGTCATAAATAAGAGTATTCTAGGTGACTTTGAATAATTAAGCTCTCTTGTAAAAGGAGTTCATTTGAGGTATGCCTTGCTAAACAAAGCTTTAAGCTCATGGCCCTAATGTTAGTTTCGTAACCTATGCCCTAAAAATGTAAACCTTTTAGTAAAGATAGTTCGAGGCGTGCATTAATTAAATCATCAATGGCCCTCACAAATGTTGCTTTTAAAAATTGAATAATCGTTGTTTGCTTTAAGCTCGATTTAGACTAGTATTGTGATTATGTATACGTTCGCGTAACATAATTGCAAATTTAATTATTAAAAGACTCGAGGGATGCGTTCGCGCAACTTCAACCGATTTTCCTTAATAAAAATAAAATAAATAAAGCGTTATTAATTGTGGACACGTTCGGGTGACATGATTTTTGACGCGCCAAAGGAAAGAGTATACGTACGCGTAACTCAATTCTTTAATTACGAATAATCAAGCGATTTTAAAAGCGGTAAAAAGATAATTGCACATAGGTCTTAAAATGAGTAGTTAAACAATTAAGCCAAGTATAAATTGATAAGCGACGTGCTAGAACCAAGAAACCCGGGAATGCCTAACACCTTCTCCCGGGTTAATAGAATTCCTTATCTAGAATTTCTGGTTCGCAGACTCTTTAAAAATAAAACTTCCTCGATTTGGGATTTAAAATAAACCGGTGACTTGGGACACCATAATTTATTCCAAGTGGCGACTCTGATAAATAAATAATCGCATTTCGAATAATGTCACTTAAATTGGAAAAACTCCCTTATATATACTCCCTCTGGGGGTGTGTGTAAAAAAAGGAGGTGTGACAGCTCTGGCGACTCTGCTGGGGACAAGAACCCAGAACTTCCGGTTTAGGGTTCAAGAATTCGAGCTTGTTAATGCGATTTTTATTTGGGTTTATTGTTGATATTACTGTATTTTGTGGACTTAATGTGCTAATTGTCATATACCGCTTTGATATTACTTGAACTGTATTTAAATGTCTTCTTACGCCACCCATCTGAGTCTTCTGAAAATGGTGCACATGTTCGCGTGGCCCGCTTTTTCTGTAGAAATTATACCAAATAAGACGAGGCTGGGCAAGCAACAAGGCCGGACAGACTTTCGTGCTCCCGGTACGTTGCCCCCTCCTCGACCCCAGTTGTCCGCTCGGGTAACCCAAGTCTAGACCACAAGCCCCAGGTTTTAAACCTAGAATAACGCAACCTCATGCCGGATCCCTAGTAGGAACGATTATTTGCATCACGTGCATTTGACCTTGGGGACTCAACACAGTGGTTGGGTCCGTCTAGGACATGTGTACCCAAAATAAAGACCATCCTGATGCATCCTACGTGCTATGTGAATATTTATCTGTTTCGGCTTGCATGTTGACCGGGTAGGAAAAGGAAATAAAGAGAAAACCAAGAGTGAGGTAGGATAGAGAATTTACCCGGTTTCTAAAAATCCCGGTATCTGAAAATGTCTCGAAACTCTACCGAATTTTTGAAAAAAAAAGAGAAAAAGGAAAATGTATTTAAAAAAATGAGAATGAGTCAAATATCATGTTTTTATGTCAAAACTGACCGAACTACGCGGGTCTGATTCTCACTGGATGTGAGATACGTAGGCAAACCTCATCGGTTCCGACCCCAATTTTCAAAAAATCCAAAAATATTTTCCGTTAGTTCCTTCTTTAGAAATCTTTCCTTAGAAAATTCAAAAAAAAAAGAATTTTTTTTTTAAAAAACTCAAAAATGGTTTCCTTCATTCTAATGTCTTTTATACGAAAAAGAAAAAAATCAATAAAAATCAAAATCCAAAAATACGGGTTTCCTTAATTTTGAAGTATTTTTCCAAAAAAAAACCAAAAAAAATCAGAAACAAAAATCCAAGAAAACTACTCTTTAGATGTCTTTCTTTCATAAATGTCAATAAAATTTTTTTAAAAAAAATTGAAGTCCAAAAAAAGAATTGCTTTTCTTTAGAAGTACTTTTGTAAATAAATAAAAGCTCAGAAATTCAAAATATTTTTCTTAAAAAAGTCCCTCTTTCGATAATTAAGAGGCAACTTCCAAAATTCAAAAATATTTTCTTTCTTCTTTAGAAAAAGAGAAAACAAATGAAAATTCAAATAAAAAAAAATTTCTTTTTACTTTTAAAATTCCTCAAAGTTCAAATCAAAAGAAAAGGAATTTTCTTAAGTCATTCTTTAAAAAAAAAAGAGTCAAAATCAAAAAATCAAAAAAAATATTTCCTTTCTTCTTTTAAAGAATTTGTTTCAAAAAATTCCAAAAAAAAAAAGAGTTACCTTATTTGCTCTATTCTCGATCTTACCAAACTACGCGGGTCTGATTCTCACCAGATGTGAGATACGTAGGCAAACCTCATCGGTTCCGACCCCAATTTTCAAAAAAATCCAAAAATATTTTCTTTTAGTTATTTCTTTAGAAATCTTTCCTTAGAAAATTAAAAAAAAAAGAGAGAGAAGTTTTTAAACGCAAAAATAGTTTTCTTTTTTCTAATGTCTTTCATACGAAAAAAGAAAAATCAATAAAAATCAAAATCCAAAAAATACGGGATTCCTTCATTTTGAAGTATTTTTCCAAAAAAATATCCAAAAAAAATCAGAAACAAAAATCCAAAATAAACACTCCTCAGATTTTTTTTTCATAAATGTCAATAAAAAAAATTGAAGTCCAAAAAAATATTTTTGCTTTTCTTTAGAAGTGCTTTTGTAAATAAATAAAAACTCAGAAATCCAAAATATTTTCTTAAAAGTCCCTCTTTCGAAAATTAAGAGGAAACTTTTAAAATCCAAAAATATTTCTTTCTTCTTTAGAAAAAGAGAAAACAAGTGAATTCAAACAAAAATATTTTCTTTTTACTTTTGAAATTCCCAAAGTTCCAATAAAAAAAAGGAATTTTTAGAAGTCTTTCTTTCAAAAATAAAATCAAAATCAAAATCAAAAATCAAAAGAAAAAAATTCTCTTTCTTCTTTTAAAGCATTTTTTAGAAAATTCCAAAAAAAATTAAAAATCAAAAATATTTTTCTTTTGCCTTAAAGCTTTCATGGTCTGAGTTTTAGAAAAGTAAACAAAAACAAAAGTTTATTTACTCCATTTCCAATCTTCCCGAACTACGCAAGATCTGATTCATGCGGGGTCATGATACGTAGGCAATCCCCATCGGATTCGATCATAGCCATAAATAAATTGAGTGAAAAATAAACTGAAAAAAAAGAGAAAAATTGAAAAAAAAAACAGAAGCAACAAGAAAAAAAGAATGGCAAAAACAAAAACAAAAAGAGAGTGCCAAAAAATAAAAGAGCGGCAAAAACAAAACAAAAATCAAGAGTGATTAGAAAGAAACAAAGATGAAGAAAAGAGGCCCATACTGAAAGAGTTAATTAAGGCCGGGATGAAACATGCAACTGTTCAAACACATGGTAGAAGCGTTTAACTGTTAGGTGCATTGCATCCCAACGTGCGATTTCCTATATGTTAAATGTTTCAAAACTAACAAGGTTGTTGCGTGTGCAAAAAGCCAGGTTTTGGTGGTTGGTTTTGTTGGTAGTCTAGCCTCCCCTCCTTCACAAGATCCAAAGACACAGATGACCTCCGCAAGCAATCTACCAATCATAGGTCCTGAGGATAGCCCGACATCGGCTATTCTGCAGCTAGAATCAGCGGCTGTTGAAGAGAATAAGATGTTGCGTCTCCGCATGGGAAATGTGGGACGCCTAGTCGAATGGTAGGGAACCTCCAAGTTCAATTCCTGGGTTCCTTGAGTTGATCCCCAGGTCAGGTGAGGTTACCAATGTCCCTGTGCCCAATCCGCTCATCCCATGCGGCCACCCTCCAATGCCCTCCAATAATCCTGGCATGCCTTCTGTGGTTCTCCCCCAGGCACCGGCTCCAAGGGTACCGCCTCCAATGTTCACCTTCCAGGGTCCACAACTTCAATCAGAAATAACATATGTGACCCCATACTCTTTCACTCAACCTCCGCGATATGATCTCTTGGTGGAGCAAGAAAAGGTTGCTAAAAATCCCGAGCAAGAGGAAATTGCTCGAAAGATGAAGAGCCTAGAACAAAGCTTGAAAAACACTCAAGGTCTGAGTGGCCAAAAGAGTGTCTCATACTCTGACCTCTGTATGTTTCCCCATGTCCACTTGCCAATTGGCCTCAAGATGCCAAAATTTGAAAAGTACGGCGTGCATGGAGACCCGGTCGCTCATCTGAAATGATATTGTCACCAGTTGAGGGGTGCTGGCGGAAAAGAGGAGTTGCTAATGGCCTATTTTGGGGAAAGCCTAACCGGAATTGCTTTTGAGTGGTATACGGATCAAGAAATTACTCATTGGCATGTGTGGGACGATGTGGCTCGAGATTTTGTCCACCAGTTCCAGTATAATGTGGACATTGCTCCCGACAGGAACTCCTTGACCAATTTGAAAAAGAAAACCGCGGAAAGCTTCCGCGAATATGCTGTGGTAAAGCCTCCAATGGACGAAATTGAAATGGTCACGGTCTTTCTGCAGGCCCAAGAGGCCGACTACTTTCAGAACATGATGTCTGCTGTGGGTAAACCATTTCCTGAGGCTATCAAAATCGGGGAAATGGTTGAGAACGGTTTAAAAACAGGTTGAATCTTGAGTCATGCTACTTTTAAGGCCATATCACAGTCTGCTCAGAATGGTTCGGAGAGTTTGATAAACAGAAATGGGAGTGAAGAAGGAGTCATGATGGTCTCAAGCTCGAGGGGGGCCCGCAGGTCATTCAGCCAATCATATGTGCCTCCTATCGTCCCACCACACTATTACCCCCTTCAAAATGATGCTTATGCCGTGGCACCGCCTCCCTATGCGGTGATGAGCACACAATCTTACCCGCAACCATAATATTATACACAAAACCGAGCTCCACCTCCCATAAATGCCCATCCTTACCAAGCTCCTGTCACGACCCAGATTTCCCACCCTCAGGAGTCGTGATGGCGCCTACTAATAGGAGCTAGGCAAGCCAATCAACTATATACATTCTTAGGCAAACATCGACAATGTTGAGACAACGAGATAATTAATATATAAAAGCGGAAGTCTTAATCATAAATGAACTGAAAACAAGTGCGGAAATTCCATTACAACCTCTACCCAAGACTGGAGTCACTAACTCACGAACGTCTATAGAATACTAAATACAGAGTCTGAATAAAATACAATATTGTTTGTTCCGGTACAAGGATAACAAACGAAATAAGGATAGAAGAGACTCCGGGCCATGCGGACGTCAGCAAGGCTACCTCGGAATCTCTGGACTGAAGTCAGCTCCCAAAAATGCTCCTACTGCTGTCCAAAAGCTGTTGCTCCGGTACTGGGATCTGTGCAAAAAGATGCACAGGGTGTAGCATTAGCACAACCTACCCCATGTGCTGGTAAGTGCCTAGCCTAACCCCGGCGAAGTAGTGACGAGGCTAGACCAGACTACCAGATAAACCTGTGCAGATATATATATACAAGTACAACAAAATAATAGCGGAAAATAGACAGTTAAAACTAGGAGGGGGAAACATGCTTATGGGGTAGCAGATAAAACAGAATATCAGGAATAACAAAAGAAACTACATCTGATTTCTTCTAACACAGAATAAGGGAGAACAAACCACTTTCACTTGTTTCGATTTCCCTCTCGTTGCAGGCGTGCAACACGATCCCATTTCCTTACATCACGTGGTAGGCGTACCACACGCTCCCATTACAATAATATCACGTGGTCGGCGTGCCACACGTTCCCATTTCATAATAACACATGGTCGGCGTGCCACACGATCCCATTTCATAATATCACGTAGTCGGCGCGCCACACGTTCCCATTTCATAATAACTCATGGTCGGCGTGCCACACGATCCCATTTCTTTCAACACAATACACAACATAATCCCGCGTGCCACCAATCCCATTTCATAATATCACGTGGTCGGCGTGCCACACGTTCCCATTTCATAATAACTCGTGGTCGGCGTGCCACACGATCCCATTTCTTTCAACACAATACACAACATAATCCCGGCAAGGGAGAAAGATGTTATAATAACTGTCCCGGCAAGGGAGAAATGTAATATAATAAACTATCCCGGCAAGGGAGATCCAGCTATAACCAAACTCATTCAATTTCTACTTAACACAATTAAATCCACACTTAGTCTCAACAATTACTGGCTCAGTGTTAAGGATTTCCAACCAATTCCTCATAAATATCAATTACAAATTCGATAATTTAGCAAATTAGGACTCACGGTCATGCTCGACACCAGTGTATAGATACTCGTCACCATGCCTATACACCGTACTCGACAAATAGCAATTAGCAAATAAGACTCTACTCCTATTCCCTCAAGCTAGGGTTAAACCAAACACTTACCTCAACTTCCACGGCCAATTCAATCCNGTTACCAAAAGAACTCCACATGCTTGAATGCAGTGTTGATTTAATCTGTAATGCATTATGGTATCGAATTATTTCCAACCTAACCCAAATTATTTATCTTTTTTCTTATCGTGGTGCTCGGGCCAGTTTGTGCACCTCGACCAACCCATCTACCTCTCACTAGCAGAAGTATCAAATAAGTCTACCCACCAAGTTCTAGACAGATGGCAAGAATTCACTCGTATCACCTTTGTTGGAATCCGAACCTCAATCCCAAAGTTATTACTACAATAAAAAAGTCCCTCTTTCGATAATTAAGAGGCAACTTCCAAAATTCAAAAATATTTTCTTTCTTCTTTAGAAAAAGAGAAAACAAATGAAAATTCAAATAAAAAAAAATTTCTTTTTACTTTTAAAATTCCTCAAAGTTCAAATCAAAAGAAAAGGAATTTTCTTAAGTCATTCTTTAAAAAAAAAGAGTCAAAATCAAAAATCAAAAAAATATTTCCTTTCTTCTTTTAAAGAATTTGTTTCAAAAATTCCAAAAAAAAAAAGAGTTACCTTATTTGCTCTATTCTCGATCTTACCAAACTACGCGGGTCTGATTCTCACCAGATGTGAGATACGTAGGCAAACCTCATCGGTTCCGACCCCAATTTTCAAAAAAATCCAAAAATATTTCTTTTAGTTATTTCTTTAGAAATCTTCCTTAGAAATTAAAAAAAAAAGAGAGAGAAGTTTTTAAACGCAAAAATAGTTTACTTTTTTCTAATGTCTTTCATTA
>NW_017672529.1:101817-174674 GCF_001879085.1 Nicotiana attenuata
GGAGACCGACATCGCCTACCATACAACGCCTCATAAGGAGCCATCTGAATGCTGGACTGGTAGCTGTTGTTGTAGGCAAACTCCGCTAAAGGCAAGAACTGATCCCACGAACCTCCAAAGTCAATAACACAAGCTCGGAGCATGTCCTCCAATATCTGAATAGTCCGCTCGGACTGTCTGTCCGTCTGAGGATGGAATGCTGTGCTCAACTCAACCTGGGTGCCCAACTCTCGCTGAACTGCTCTCCAGAAGCGCGAGGTAAACTGCGTACCCCGGTCCGAAATGATAGATACTGGCACCCCATGAAGGCGAACAACCTCTCTGATGTAGATCTCGGCTAGCCTCTCGGATGAATAAGTGGTTGCAACAGGAACAAAATGCGCTGACTTGGTCAGCCTGTCAACAATAACCCATATCGCATCGAACTTCTTCCGAGTCAACGGAAGTCCAGTAACAAAATCCATGGTAACCCTCTCCCACTTCCACTCGGGAAGCTCAATCCTCTGAAACAATCCACCAGGCCTCTGATGCTCATACTTAACCTGCTGACAGTTCAAACATCGAGCCACATATGCAACAATATCCTTCTTCATCCTACGCCACCAATAATGCTGCCTCAGATCCTGATACATCTTCGCGGCGCCCGGGTGAATAGAATACCGAGAACTATGGGCCTCCGCTAAGATCAACTCTCGAATCCCATCGACATTGGGCACACAAACTCGCCCCTGCAATCTCAAAACACCATCATCATCTAAGGTCACCTTCGTGGCACCTCCACGCTGCACCGTGTCTTTCAGGACACACAAATGGGGGTCATCAAATTGCCGATCACGGATACGCTCCAATAATGATGAACGAGCAACCGTGCAAGCTAACACTCGACTGGGCTCAGAAATATCCAGTCTCACGAGCTGATTGGCTAAAGCCTGAACATCCAAAGCAAGCGGCCTCTGACTGACTGGAATATAAGCAAGACTGCCCATACTGGCTGACTTCCTACTCAAAGCGTCGGCCACCACATTAGCCTTCCCCGGATGATACAAAATAGTGACATCATAATCATTCAACAACTCCAACCACCTCCTCTGCCTCAAATTCAACTCCTTTTGCTTGAACAAGTACTGAAGACTCTTGTGATCAGTGTACACCTCACACGTCACTCCATATAGATAATGCCTCCAAATCTTCAAAGCATGAACAATGGCTGCCAACTCTAGATCATGAACCGAATAATTCTTCTCGTGGATCTTCAACTGCCTCGAAGCATAGGCTATGACTCTGCCATCCTGCATCAATACTGCACCAAGTCCAATACGGGAAGCATCACAAAAGACTGTATAAGGCCCTGAACCTGTGGGCAAAACCAATACCGGTGCCGTAGTCAGAGCTGACTTGAGCTTCTGAAAGCTCGCCTCACACTCATCTGACCATCTGAACTGGGCAGCCTTCTGGGTCAATCTGGTCATCGGGGCTGCGATAGATGAAAACCCCTCCACGAACCGACGATAGTAGCCTGCTAACCCCAAGAAACTCCGAATCTCTGTGGCTGATGCTGGTCGAGGCTAGTTCTTGATTACCTCTATCTTCTTCGGGTCCACCTGAATACCCTCTGCTGATACAACGTGGCCAAGGAATGCAACCGAACTCAACCAGAACTCGCACTTCGAGAACTTAGCATATAACTGACTATCCCTCAGAGTCTGAAGAACCACTCTGAGGTGCTGCTCGTGCTCCTCCTGGCTGCGGGAGTACACCAAATTATCATCAATAAATACTATCACGAACATGTCCAAATATGGCCTGAACACTCGGTTCATCAACTCCATGAATGCTACTGGGGCATTGGTCAACCCAAACGACATGACCTGGAACTCATAATGCCCGTACCGAATGCGGAATGCTGTCTTAGGGACATTGGACGCCCTAATCCTCAGCTGATGGTAGCCAAGTCTATCTTTAAAAACACCTTTGCACCCTGAAGCTGGTCGAACATATCGTCAATCCTCGGCAGTGGATACTTGTTCTTAATCGTCACTTTGTTCAATTGCCGGTAATCAATGCACATCCTCATCGAACCATCCTTTTTCTTCACAAATAGCACCGGCGCACCCCAAGGAGAAACACTGGGTCTAATGAAACCCTTCTCTAGCAAATCCTGCAACTGATCCTTTAACTCTTTCAACTCTGGCGGGGCCATGCGATACGGCGGGATAGAAATGGGCTGCGTGCCCGGAGCCAGATCAATACAAAAATCGATATCCCTGTCGGGCGGCATACCCGGCAGGTCAGAAGGGAAAACCTCGCGAAACTCCCGAACAATACGAACAAAATCAATAGAAGGGACCTCTGCACAGGAATCGCGAACATACACCAGATAAGCTAAACACCCCTTCTCGACCATGCGTCGAGCCTTCACATATGAAATAACACTGCGGGTGGTATGCCCTGGGGTCCTTCTCCACTCCAAACGGGGATAATCTGGCAAAGCCAAGGTCACGGTCTTGGCGTGACAATCTAAGATAGCATGATACGGGGACAACCAATCCATCCCTAATATAACGTCAAAATTTACCATGTCTAAGAGCAATAAATCGACACGGGTCTCAAGACCCTCAAACACTACCACACAGGAACGATGTGGTCGACCACTATAGAATCACCCACCGGTGTAGATACATAAAAAGGAATACCAAAAGCATCACTAGGCATAACAAGGTAGGGTGCAAAATAGGATGACATATACGAATACGTAGACCCGGGGTCAAATAGCACTGAAGCATCCCTATCACAGACCAGAATAGTAGCTGTAATAACTGCATTTGAAGACTCAGCCTCTGGCCTGGCTGGAAGAGCATAACACCGGGGCCGGGCCCCACCTCCCTAAATCATATCTCTGGGACAATCGGCTACTGGCTGGCCTCTACCTCTGGCGGTCCGAGCTCCACATCTATGACCTCTACCCCCGCCTCTAGCTGGCTGGGCGGCCTATGGATCACCTGGTGCCTGAATCATGGGACGAGGACCCTGCTGCTGAGAGCGTCCGAAGCTCGAGGGCAATACCTGGCAATGTGCCTCGTGTCGCCACACGTGAAACAAGCCCTCGACCGTTGAGAATAACAGAGTGGTGGTGCGCTCATAGGTGCTGATGGTGAACTGAAAAGCTGCTGATCAGAATACTGCGGCTGAGAGCCACGACCACCTGAAGTACCATGAGAGACCTGGAGAGCTGACTGAAAGGGCCTCGGAGGATGGCCTCTACTATGAGAATCTCTACCTCCAAACGAGGTACCACTGAACCTACCTGTATGACGGGGCCTCTTATCTGACCAATGACCACCTCCCTGTGCAAGAGCCATCTCAACTCTACGGGCCGCATTGGCCGCCTCCTGAAAAGAAATCTCACTCCCAGCCCCCATAGCCATCTGGAGACGGATCGGCTGGATCATCCCATCAATAAACCTCCACATCCTCTCATTCTCGGTGGGGAGTATCATAATAGCATGGCGAGCTAGATCAATGAACCGGGTCTCATACTGCGTGACTGTCATAAAGCCCTACTGAAGGCGCTCAAACTGCCTGCGAAGAGCATCTCGCTGAGTAATGGGGAGAAACTTCTCCAAGAACAACTCTGCAAACTGGTCCCAAGTCAATGATGGCGACCCTGCTGGTCTGGATAAACAATAGTCTCTCCACCAAGTCTTGGCGGATCTTGCTAGTCGAAAAGTAGCGAAGTCGACCCCATTGGTCTCCCCAATACCCATAGTCCGAAGAACCTCATGGAAGCTATATAAGAAATCCTGGGGGTCCTCTGAAGAAGCACCGCTGAATGTGGTGGTGAAGAGCTTGATGAACCTATCCAGTCTCCACAAAGCATCTGCGGACATAGCCGCTCCATCGTCGGTCTGAGTAAAAATACCCGACTGAACTGCCACAGCTGGCTGAGCTACTGGAACTTGAGCCTGGGGAGCTACCTGCTCCGGAGTACGTGTAGCAGGAGTCTGAACCCCTCCTCCAGCCTGAGAAGTGGCTGGTGCTATTGGAAGCAAACCCGCTCGAGAGACGCTATCCATAAAGCCAACCAACATGACCAAAGCGTCCTGAAGAACTGAGGTGGCTATAAACCCCTCTGGGACCTAAGCTGGGCCCACCGGAGCTGCTGGGGCTGGAACCTCCTCATCATAATCAACATGAGGCTCCACCTCTGGGACTGCTACTTGGGGCTGAGCTGTGCCCCTGCCTCGGCCTCTAACACGGCCTCGGTCTCGCCCTCTGCCCCTCGTAGGAGCTACTGCTGGGGGCTCGGGCTGCTGCGCGGTAGAAGAGGAAGCACGTGTTCTCGCCATTTGCGAAAGAACAGAATAGAAAGGACAATCAGTATTTGAGAAATAGAATCGCACGACAAGAGAGAACAAAAGTGAAGTTTTCCTAACTCTGTAGCCTCTGGGGGATAAATACAAACGTCTCCGTACCGATCCCTCCGACTCTACCGAGTTTGTCTGTGAGTTGTGAGACCTATGTAACCTAGGGCTCTGATACCAACTTGTCACGACCCGGATTTTCCACCCTCAGGAGTCGTGATGGCGCCTACTAATAGGAACTAGGCAAGCCAACTAACTATATACATTCATAGGCAAACATCGACAATGTTGAGACAACGAGACAATTAATATATAAAAGCGGAAGTCTTAATCATAAATGAACTGAAAAAAAGTGCGGAAATTCCATTACAACCTCTACCCAAGACTGGAGTCACTAACTCACGAACGTCTATAGAATACTAAATACAAAGTCTGCATAAAATATAATACTATTTGTTTCGGTACAAGGATAACAAACGAAATAAGGATAGAAGAGACTCCGGGCCATGCGGACGTCAGCAAGGCAACCTCGGAATCTCTGGACTGAAGTCAGCTCCCAAAAATGCTTCTATTGTTGCTCCGGCACTGGGATCTGTTGAAAAAGATGCACAGAGTGTAGCATCAGCACAACCGACCCCATGTGCTGGTAAGTGCCTAGCCTAACCCCGGCGAAGTAGTGACGAGGCTAGACCAGACTACCAGATAAACCCGTGCAGATATATATATACAAGTACAACAAAATAATAGCGGAAAATAGACAGTTAAAACTGGGAGGGGGAAACATGCTTATGGGGTAGCAGATAAAACAGAATATCAGGAATAACAAAAGAAACTACATCTGATTTCTTCTAACACAGAATAAAGGAGAACAAACCACTTTCACTTGTTTCGATTTCCCTCTCGTTGCAGGCGTGCAACATGATCCCATTTCCTTACATCACGTGGTAGGCGTACCACACGCTCCCATTACAATAATATCACGTGGTCGGCGTGCCACACGTTCCCATTTCATAATAACTTGTGGTCGGCGTGCCACACGATCCCATTTCATAATAGCACGTGGTCGGCGCGCCACACGTTCCCATTTCATAATAACTCGTGGTCGGCGTGCCACACGATCCCATTTCTTCCAACACAATACATAACATAATCCCGACAAGGGAGAAAGATGTTATAATAACTGTCCCGGTAAGGGAGAAATGTAATATAATAAACTATCCCGGCAAGGGAGATCCAGCTATAACCAAACTCATTCAATTTCTGCTTAACAATTTAAATCCACACTTAGTCTCAACAATTACTGGCTCAGTGCTAAGGATTTCCAACCAATTCCTCATAAATATCAATTACAAATTCGATAATTTAGCAAATTAGGACTCACGGTCATGCTGGACACCAGTGTATAGATACTCGTCACCATGCCTATATACCGTACTCGACAAATAGCAATTAGAAAATAAGACTACTCCTATTCCCTCAAGCTAGGGTTAAACCAAACACTTACCTCAACTTCCACGGCCAACTCAATCCTCCACAATCGCTATCCCTCTCGAATTCAGCTCCAACTCACCCAAATCTATGCAATAAGGACATCATGTTATCTATATGTGCTAAACAAATCAAACCTAATGACTAATTATATCTTTTTCATCAATTTACCCCAAAAGGTCAAAAATGCCCCCGGGCCCACATGGTCAATACCCGAGGTTCGAACCAAAACCCGATTACCCATTCCCCCATGAACTCAAATATGTAAGTTATTTTGGAATCGGACCTCAAATTGAGGTCCAAAACTCCCAATTTTAGAAAACCTAGGTCCTACCCTAAATTCCCAATTTCCCCATTAAAATCTTTGTTTTTGAAGTTTGAAATTATGTTTAAAGATGTTAAGGAGTAAAGAAAATGAGTTAGAAATCACTCACCAATCGTTTTGGAGAAGAAGAATCGTTTGGAAAATCGCCTCTTGTGTTTTGGGTTTTGAAAAAGTGAAAAATAACCGAAAATACCGACCTTATATACCCTTCTGAAGACTCAGCGCGGACCGCGCAAAAGTGCACCGCGGCCGCGCTGAGGAGCTGGAATTTCACACCCTCTGAACCCACCCAGCGCGGACTGCACTGATTTGGAATGCGGCCGCGCTGGTCGACTTGAACCACTGGCCCTCTGAACCTAGCCACGCAGACCGCGCAAGAATGCACCGTGGCCGTGCGGCTTCCAACGCGGAATCGACCGCGGGCGCGCTGGGGGCCTGCAACTCCCTGAACCTGCAACCATCTGATATTTCAAGCCTAAGACCTCCCGGGACCTACTCAAAACTCACCCGAGCCCTCGGGGCTCCAAACCGAACATACATATAAACTCAAAATCATCCTACGGACTCATCTATGCGATCAAATCGCCCAAACAACATCATAAACATCAAATTAGGCCTCAAGACCCCTGATTTCCTTTCCAATTTTTCATAAAACATCAAGTTTAGAGTTTTTAGTCCAAAACACGTCAAACGATGTCCAAATTCAACCAAACTTTACAGAAAGTACTTAAGCCGTATATAAGACTTGTACCGGGCGACGGAACCAAAATACGAGCCCGATACCACAGTCTTTTAATCAAATTTCACTTTCCAATTCCTTAATTATTTTTCAGAAAACAATTTCACATAAAAATTTATTTCTCGGACTTGGAACCTCGGAATTCGACTCCGGGCATATGCTCGAGTCCCATGTTTTTCTACGGACCCCTCCGGGACCGTCAAATCATGGGTCCGGGTCCGTTTACCCAAAATGTTGACCAAAGTCAACTTTAATAATATTAATATCAAAATTCATCATTTTTGACACAGAATTCATACTTAAGCTTTTCGGCTACGTGCCCGGACTGTGCACGCAAATTGAGGCAAGTAAAAGTTAGGTTTTCAAAGCCTCGGAAGCACGAAATGAAAGAGAAAACAGGTGATGACCCTTTGGGTCGTCACAGCTCCATATAATCCCCAACCAGATGTTCCCCAGTACAATCCTCGCCTAAGGGAGCCTTTCAGAAAGAATCAATTCACCTCATAGGTGAATCATATTCAAGCTTGTTCCAAAAGCTAATCAGGCTAGATCTATTGCAGCCAGTGGCCCCGAACCGGCCGAACCCCGAGTCCCCCTCGCACCGAGCTGAGGCTATATGTGAATACCACTCTAGAGCAGTGGGGCACAGTACAGAGGACTGTTGGACCCTCAAAAGGGCAGTTGAAAATTTGATTGAAGCCGAAAGAATTGTTTTTCAGGATGAAGAAGCTCTTGATGCGGATGAACAATCTGTTGCCTGCCCACAACAACGGGCCAATAGTCGGAATGATTTGTGAAGATGAGGAATTTGATCTGGCACTAAAGACCATTGCAGCCATTGCTGAGATAGAAGAAAAGCCAAAAACGATTTCCAAGCCTGAAAGTTCCCCATCAGACGGGAGTCTCGGTAGCCAGTCTTGCTATCCTTTCTGCGTCAGGATCATCTCAGGGTGTGATCCGGATATTTTACTTTATTGTCTTACTTTCTGATGTAAACCCTTCTATCTTCAAAAAATTAAAAAAAACAAAAAAAAAACCAAAAAATCAAAATAAAAAATCAAATGAAATTAATATTTCTTTGTCAAGGAATGTCTCTTTTCTTGATCTTGTCATTTTTCTTTCTTATTCTCTTTTTAGTTCTGTTAAATGCAGATTTCAATAACATGACATGCATGCGGACTTCATGCCTAGATCCTGAAAGCTGTCAGACCTCGAAATAATGAATCAAGGATTAGATCACAATGAAGATAAGTTTTAGGAAATAAAACAAAGAGTTGGAACAGCTAAAGGAAAATTGGCTCCAAATTGGAAAGAGCCATATATGGTAACTAGGGTACTCCCAAAGAAAACGTTGTACCTGGGAAATGTCGAAAGAAATGTCCCTGGAACAACTGTCAACGCAAATGCAGTCGTAAGGTACTCTGATTGATCCTCCATGAAGTATTAATATTCTCCGATTGGGATGAAGAAGGCTTTCTTTCTCACTATCCAAACACTTAACCCTTTGCAAACTTATTTGAGCCGGTTACTCTTCTTTGATTACTCTCTTTGGAACCTGAAAGTGTTATTGAAAAAAAAAAATTTGAAAAGTGAAATTAAAAAAAAAAAGAAAGAAAAAGAAATGAAAAATGAAAAAAAAGAGGAAAAAAGGAAAGGATAGGAAAAACAAAACAAAACAGAAGAAAAACAAAAGAAAATCAAAAACAATGTTTCCTGAATTACGTTCGACTTGATTCCGAAAGGATACGTAGGCAGCCTCTCTCTGGGGTTCACTCACACCAAAATAAAACTCCAAAGTCCCCTTAAAAATGAAACTGGGGCAGAAGTTATAATGGTCCGGCGATGGGTTCGCCTGAAAGGTTCCAAAGTTGTAACTCAATCCAAATCCTTTTTACCCAAATCCTGTTCAAGTCCTTCCGATCAATTGGTGAGAATATTCGAGGATCAGAGAATGCAACTACTTGGATCTGATACAACAAAATGAGAGAGTCTTATTGGTGAAAATCCACACGGGCACCATGAGGCGATGGTAAGCAGAGAAATCAAAATGAGGAGTCTTGTTAGTGAAAACTCACAAAGAGCACTATAAGGCGATGGTAAGTAGAGAAATGAGAGAGGCCAGCTCGTGAAAACCCGCAAAGGGCATTCCTGATCGAAAAGAGGATCCTCACAACCGTCGACATCGACAGAGTCCTGGCAAGGTTCTCGGTCTCAAGGCAAATTTGTGATGAATTTCTGAGAGTCAGACGGTTTGCACAGATCAGGCATCCAGTCCAAAGGGCATGTCATGTTCGTTGAAGTCCGTATGTACTCCAGATAAGTCCTTCTTTCCTCTCCCCGAAAGGGACACTTCCTGTTTTAAACTCATTCTCCATTCCATTATTTGTTTTCTTTGAATCCCTTTCGGTCAAACATTGTTCCAAAACTAAGACAAAGAAAGGATGGCAAGATTGATTTACAGGGTTCTCATTTGACACGGGCTAATGTGCAGAAAAGCACTCAGCCTCAGCAGGTGCATGAAGTCGACCTCGACTGGCCATGCCGGCCGATGCTCCGGAATTGAATACTCTCGGAAGGAGAAAATCAAATCGAAGTGCCTATAAAGGCAAATGAAGTTGAAAAGGATGAGTTCCATGTGGCCAATCATCATGACAAAGTCTGGAAAAGCCGGAGTTTTCTCCAGAGATAGAAATGCAATCGATGTTCAGGAAGCAACCAGTTGCAGTTGAAAGGGCCGAAATCAAGTGATCAAAATAATCAAGGCCACAAAACCAACCACCGTTTCAAACTAACAATTGTTATTTGTTTGAAAAAAATGAAACAGGTGCAATCCAAGCAACCGTGCAAGAAGCAGGTGCAACCAAAAGGAAAAGAAATGCGCAAGTGCAAGAAATAGCTTTGCAGCAAGGAGTCAACCCAAAAGGTAAGTTTCCTCAAAATTCTTTCCTGCATTTTTACTAAAAAAATGAAATGAAAATTGAAATAAAAAAAGTGAAATAAAAAGAAAATCCAAAAAAAAATTGATAACTTAGGATTCCCAGCCTCAATCTTTTATGCCTTTTTACCAACATTAGGGCTCCAATCCCTGAATTGAGTTTTTAGACATAGGGCCTCCATTCCCTAGTTGTCTTTTACCAACATTTGGGCTCAAATCCCTATGTTGAGTTTTTAGACATAGGGCCTCCATTCCCTAGTCGCCTTTTTATCAACATTAGGGCTCCAATCCCTGAGTTGAGCTTTTTAGACATAGGGCCTCCATTCCCTAGTCGCCTTTTGCCAACATTAGGGCTCCAATCCCTGAGTTGAGCCTTTTTAGACATAGGGCCTTCATTTCCTAGTCGCTTTTGGCAAACATTAGGGCTCCAATCCCTGAGTTGAGCCTTTTTAGACATAGGGCCTCCATTCCCTAGTCGCCTTTTGCCAAAATTAGGGCTCCAATCCCCGAGTTGAGCCTTTTTAGACATAGGGCCTCCATTCCCTAGTCGCCTTTTGCCAACATTAGGGCTCCAATCCCTGAGTTGAGGTTTTTAGACATAGGGTCTCCATTCCCTAGTCGCCTTTTGGCCAACATTAGGGCTCAAATCCCTGAGTTGACATTTTTAGATAAAGGGCACCATCCTCTGATCTTTCCCTTCTGGATAGACGCAATCTTATTTTATTTGTTGCAAATAACTCACAAAATTTTTCTAGTGAAAACTGGGGCAGAAAATTTTGTTCGTTTGTTTGTTTTGGTGTTTGAACAGGTTTTACCTCTAGGCACAGGATTCGAGATGACCAAAAGAATGAGTCTCAATCCAGAATAAAGGAAAAGGAGAAAAGAACAAAAAAAAAGTAAATTCAAAGTGCTGAAACAGACAAAGATGCGGACTACTCAAAATATGATTGAAGTCACAAGCTTCGCATGTCCCGCTTTGATCCAAATGCTAAAGAGAGAACCAGCACATGCAGTTGACAAGCATCAAGATTCAGATCAGAGTCTGCAGTAAGAGCTAGCCAAGACTCAAGATCAATCTTTAAGAGATTTATAGATAGAAATTTTGTAACTCGTAGCTGGTAGGCTTAGCTAGCTTAGCTTTTGATTTTCCTTTTCGGTGTAATAAGAAGGTCAGCAAGCAGTAGCAGCAGCAGCAGCAGTGAAATCACAGCTCCCAGTAGTCCCAGCTACCAAAACTTCCAGAACTACACTGACCTGATTCCTTTACAGCCAAGGATATGTAGGCAACCTCTGAAGCAAGGTTCGGTCAGACATTTTTCAAAATGCTTCTCATGGAGTGCCAAGCAGGCAAAAATCCCTCATCATTGCTCATTTTATCTTTTCCCGAAAACCCTTCATGTCTCCGAGCAAAGAGGGGCAGCTGTGAGCATGTGATTTTTGCCTCGCGTGAATTACTCCTATACGATTCTTAAAAATAGGATTTTTCTTTTAATTATTTGTTTTTTAGGAATTAATTGCATGATGTGGTGTTTATTTGCATTTTCTGTGTGCATATTTAATTTACATAATTCATAAAAAAAATACAAAAAAAAACGTAGCATTTGCATTTAGGACCTAGATTTATATTTTAGGTATAATTAGTTATTTAATATTACAAAAATTAGAAGTAAAATACACAAAATAAGATCNTTGTAATTTTTCCACCTTGCCCATCTCCTCAGCCAAAGCCAAAACTTCAGCATGCAGTACACGATCATTATCAACAGTGCTGTCGATCAAATTTTCCTCCTGTTGCATATCATCATTCGCCCTATTCCTTTTAATCAATGAACGACAATCTTCACCAGCATGTCCTTGTCTTTTGCACACATTACAATATGATGGAAGATTATCAAACACAAACTCCTGTATATGCTCAATAACCTTACCAGATTTCTCGTCGATAAATTGTAACTTTATATTCTTGGGATGCTTGTCAAGGAGATCAAGAATTACCTTTACCCTAGCTGTGCTAGGTCTTGTCCTAGTTTGTGTTGCTTTATCTATAGCAATAGGTTTTCCCACAGCTGATGCAATTGATAATAAAGGCTTCTTCACAAATAAGTTCGTCAGCAAATCTGGAAACGACACCCATGCCACTGCTTTTGACGTCTCCGCCTTAGGATTGTAATCTTGAGTCCATGGGAATGTATGATATTGATGTTGTTGTCCTTTGTACTGTAGATAACCAACCTGCATCACAACAAATCAATAGCTGCCGAAACGCGAGCAAGCCTATCAAGGAGTGACCTTTAATCCCAACTTGTGCTGGAATCATATTTCGAAGTTCTGGCAACTCTGGCGCACCGTATGACAGCTTCATCACCACAGCTTGGTGAAGGCCTTCTTCAACTGCATATTCCTCCAATTCCTTAAACGAAAATTGCATCATTAGTTGTCCATGAACATGTTGGACAGGTTTAAGGATTGTTTTGGTTACAGGTTGTGATTTTGACGACAGTAATGAAGCATATGTATTTGTTTTAGGGCTGGAATCCATCTCCATGGCAGCTCTTAGTTCTGCATGTCGCCCAAGAGAGAGAGAGGAGAGAGGAGAGAGGAGAGAGCGGGGTTTGGGGCTTAGGGCTTAAGGCTTCTGCAGCTTTTTTTTTTTTTTTTTTAGCAAATCCACTAGGCAGGTGCCTAGGGCTAGTTTTATTAATAATAAAGAAAAAGGAAAAGAGCCACATAGGAAGAGTACAAATAAGGGGGACAATAGCACCAGTAATGTTGCCTCTATGCCTTGGCTATATAATCACTCCTCTGCGCCTCACATTGCCTTATGATGGCAGCCTCATGTAGAGGATCATGGTGTAGCTGCCGGCAAAGTCTCACGAGGGCATATAATCTCACAGCCATTTGGGTATTTTCCAAAGACATAGGACATGAGCAAACATCTACTGGGCTAAACCTTACCTTACTAATCCTATTGAAGCATAGAAAGAAGCCTCACATACTAACACGCATGTAAAAAGAAAGAACTAGAAAGTACTAAGTATTCTATGATCATCACAGAGTTTATAACATACTCTGTGATGATATTACATAAGATTATGCTAATGTGATGGTAATATAAAAAGATGTAGAAATAACTATGTTGCTCTTTCTTTTCTAGTCTTGTGAAATCTTCAACTTGTAGACTCTTGTCTTCATCATCAACACTTTTCAAAATGTCTTCTAGATTCATGCTTTCTTTTTTGAACGATTGGACTTTGTAGATGTAGATGGGGCAGCCTGTTTTTGTTTAGCAACTCTCATTGGAAGTCGCCTAATGTTTGCTTCCTCACTCACCTTGCCGTCCCAACTCTTCTTCCTTATGTGAGACTTCTTACTTTTTCCGCTATGCATAGGCGATATATCACCTTTTCTTGCTGCCTCTGCCCTGCTCTGTTGTAACATTGCATCTTCCTCTCCTTCTTCATAAAAATCTCTCCCCAAGTTCACACGTTGTGGAGCATTTTGGACGATATCAAATGTTACCAAAGCAGATTCTCCATGTGTATTTGCCACCGTTACCTTGTTTTGTTGTTGTTGTATGCCTTGTATGTTCCTGTTTTTCACCAAAACCCCCGTGCTAAAAGCAGCCTGATTTTGCGAGTTTAAAGGTTTGGGACTTACCATCGCATCGAGTAGTTTTCTGTCCTCCATAGTGATCAGTGATGTATTTAAATCCTGCTGTTGTTTTCCAGCCTTTGAAGGCAATACCTCAGCTGATATGGTTGCATTTCGTTGCTGCTGATTTACACCTGACAGTGCCGCTATTGTTTCCTGCTGCTGCTGATCATCTTTTGGCAGTTTTGCAATTTGCTGCTGCTGTTCGAAAACTGTTTGTCTTGCTGCATTTTGTTCCTCCACAGATGTGTTATCCGGTGTGGTTGTGTTACTTTGTAGCTGCCGAGGCCTACTTGGTGCTGCACTTTTCATCAGAGAAGCACCTGCTATGCTTGTTCCACTTTGTTGTTGCACAGTTTTAGGCACAAAAATTGGTGCTTTTGCATTGAGTTTACTGCTGGAATTTATCCTTGTAGGACTGCCTATTTTTGGTAAAGATGGTGAACCAACTGAGAGCAAACCTTCATCTTCACTCTCTTGGTCATCATCTTCACTCGAATTCCCAACATACGCATCACCATAGTCTTCTTCATCATCATACTCGCGTTGGTCTGACCAAAGCTTAGATTTGATAGCCATCGCTCTCACATTAGCTTGTATAACCTCATTGTTGTTTCCAGTGAGAAGCATTAGTTTCCCAAATTCACCTCCATACTCACCAAACGACTCCACTGATTGTGAAGGAACTTCAAACACGGATGTGTTCAAAGTGACTATTGGTTGTTTTACCATAGTGGTATGCACTGCCATTGCAGCCTGGGCATCTTTTATTATTTTCTCCACATGAGGACTGGAAAAATGCAAGGTCGGGGTATTGGAGCTATGTGCTTGATTACCCATTAACTCCTCTCGAACAATCAAGTCTTTCGTCAAATTACCTCTGCCTTGATCTCGTTTGCTACTGCTGGAAACTGGATGTTTTCCACTGCTTGGAGAGCTGTTCTGTCCAGCTTGTGAGACTGATTTGCCATCTACAAGAACAATGTCCTTTGAGACATTTGCTGAAACTGCTGTGTGTTTGGGTAAATTCTGCTGTTTTCCATCACCTGGTAATTGCCCAGATTTTTGTTCTGCCTCAAGACTAGTCTGCTGCCAGTTCTTCCCAGAATCCTCCTCATATTCATTCATCAAAACACCAAAAGAGTTAGCAACACTAACTGTCGTTGATGCCACGACCTGAACTGGAACATTACTTTTGTTTGGTGATGGATTCGATCGATTCATCACTGACCATTCTCCACCTTTTGTTTCCTGCACTGCATTCATAGCCTTTTTATCTCCGGTATTTTTAGATGAACCTCCAGCTTTTGCATTTTGCACAGATTTCCCAGTTGCCTTCAATGTACCAGCAGCCTGAGAAGTACTGAAGACTCCTCGATCAGTTGCTTGTCCTTTAGCTGTTTCCTTAATTATTTACCATTTTTAGGGATTTTTATTTAATTATTTGCATATCTTGTATGTTGAAGTTTATTTAAATTATGAAAATACCAAAAATATCATGCATTGAATTTTGAATTTTTTTTAGGAATAATTAATTAATTATTTGCTTTATTAAANGAGATGACCAAAAGAAATAGAGTACTCAATACCAGAATAAAGGAAAAGGAAGAAAAGAACAAAAAAAAAGTAAATTCAAAGTGCTGAAACAGACAAAGATGCGGACTACTCAAAATATGATTGAAGTCACAAGCTTCGCATGTCCCGCTTTGATCCAAATGCTGAAGAAAGAACCAACACCTACAGCTTGCGAGCATCAAGATTCAAATCGGGGTCCACAGCAAAATTAGTTAAGACTCAAGATCAAGCTTCAAGAATCTTGTAACTCGTAATTGATAGGTTTAGCTAGCTTAGCTTTTGATTTTCCTTTTTGGTGTAATAAGGAGGTCAGCAAGCAGTAGCAGCAGCAACAGCAGTGAAATCACAGCTTCTCGGTAGTCCCAGCTACCAAAACTTCCAGAACTACACTGACCTGATTCCTTTATAGCCAAGGATATGTAGGCAACCTTTGAAGCAAGGTTCAGTCATATTCTTTTCAAAAATGCTTCTCATGGAGTTTCAAGAGGGAAAAAATCCCTCATAATTGCTCATTTTATCTTTGCCCGAAAACCCTTCGTGTCTCCGAGCAAAGAGGGGCATCTGTGAGCACGTGATTTTTGCCCTGTACGGAATGCTCCTACAAAATTCAAGAAAATAGATTTTTCCTTAATTTTTTTTTTTTAGCAAATCCACTAGGCACCAGGTGCCTAGGGCTAGTTTTATTAATAATAAAGAAAAAGGAAAAGAGCCACATAGGAAGAATACAAATAAGGGGGACAATAGCACCAGTAATGTTGCCTCTATGCCTTGGCTATATAATCACTCCTCTGCGCCTCACATTGCCTTATGATGGCAGCCTCATGTAGAGGATCATGGTGTAGCTGCCGGCAAAGTCTCACGAGGGCATATAATCTCACAGCCATTTGGATATTTTCCCAAAGACATAGGACATAAGCAAACATCTATTGGGCTAAACCTTACCTTACTAATCCTATTGAGGCATAGAAAGAAGCCTCACATACTAACACGCATGTAAAAAGAAAGAACTAGAAAGTACTAAGTATTCTATGATCATCACAGAGTTTATAACATACTCTGTGATGATATTACATAAGATTATGCTAATGTGATGGTAATATAAAAAGATGTAGAAATAACTATGTTGCTCTTTCTTTTCTAGTCTTGTGAAATCTTCAACTTGTAGACTCTTGTCTTCATCATCAACCCTTTTCAAAATGTCTTCTAGATTCATGCTTTCTTTTTTGAACGATTGGACTTTGTAGATGTAGATGGGGCAGCCTGTTTTTGTTTAGCAACTCTCATTGGAAGTCGCCTAATGTTTGCTTCCTCACTCACCTTGCCGTCCCAACTCTTCTTCCTTATGTGAGACTTCTTACTTTTTCCGCTATGCATAGGCGATATATCACCTTTTCTTGCTGCCTCTGCCCTGCTCTGTTGTAACATTGCATCTTCCTCTCCTTCTTCATAAAAATCTATCCCCAAGTTCACACGTTGTGGAGCATTTTGGACGATATCAAATGTTACCAAAGCAGATTCTCTATGTGTATTTGCCACCGTTACCTTGTTTTGTTGTTGTTGTATGCCTTGTATTTTCCTGTTTTTCACCAAAACCCCTGTGCTAAAAGCAGCCTGATTTTGCGAGTTTAAAGGTTTGGGACTTACCATCGCATCGAGTAGTTTTCTGTCCTCCATAGTGATCAGTGATGTATTTAAATCCTGCTGTTGTTTTCCAGCCTTTGAAGGCAATACCTCAGTTGATATGGTTGCATTTTGTTGCTGCTGATTTACACCTGACAGTGCCGCTACTGTTTCCTGCTGCTGCTGATCATCTTTTGGCAGTTTTGCAATTTGCTGCTGCTGTTCGAAAACTGTTTGTCTTGCTGCATTTTGTTCCTCCACAGATGTGTTATCCAGTGTGGTTGTGTTACTTTGTAGCTGCCCAGGCCTACTTGGTGCTGCACTTTTCATCAGAGAAGCACCTGCTATGCTTGTTCTACTTTGTTGTTGCACAGTTTTAGGCACAAAAATTGGTGCTTTTGCATTGAGTTTACTGCTGGAATTTATCCTTGTAGGACTGCCTATTTTTGGTAAAGATGGTGAACCAATTGAGAGCAAACCTTCATCTTCACTCTCTTGGTCATCATCTTCACTCGAATTCCCAACATACGCATCACCATAGTCTTCTTCATCATCATACTCGCGTTGGTCTGACCAAAGCTTAGATTTGATAGCCATCGCTCTCACATTAGCTTGTATAACCTCGTTGTTGTTTCCAGTGAGAAGCATTAGTTTCCCAAATTCTCCTCCATACTCACCAAACGACTCCACCGATTGTGAAGGAACTTCAAACACGGATGTGTTCAAAGTGACTATTGGTTGTTTTACCATAGTGGTATGCACTGCCATTGCAGCCTGGGCATCTTTGATTATTTTCTCCACATGAGGACTGGAAAAATGCAAGGTCGGGGTATTGGAGCTATGTGCTTGATTACCCGTTAACTCCTCTCGAACAATCAAGTCTTTTGTCAAATTACCTCTGCCTTGATCTCGTTTGCTACTGCTGGAAACTGGATGTTTTCCACTGCTTGGAGAGCTGTTCTGTCCAGCTTGTGAGACTGATTTGCCATCTATAAGAACAATGTCCTTTGAGACATTTGCTGAAACTGTTGTGTGTTTGGGTAAATTCTGCTGTTTTCCATCACCTGGTAATTGCCCAGATTTTTGTTCTGCCTCAAGACTAGTCTGCTGCCAGTTCTTCCCAGAATCCTCCTCATATTCATTCATCAAAACACCAAAAGAGTTAGCAACACTAACTGTCGTTGATGCCACGACCTGAACTGGAACATTACTTTTGTTTGGTGATGGATTCGATCGATTCATCACTGACCATTCTCCACCTTTTGTTTCCTGCACTGCATTCATAGCCTTTTTATCTTCCGGATTTTTTAGATGAACCTCCAGCTTTTGCATTTTGCACAGATTTCCCAGTTGCCTTCAATGTACCAGCAGCCTGAGAAGTACTGAAGACTCCTCGATCAGTTGCTTGTCCTTTAGCTGTTTCCTTAATTATTTACCATTTTTTAGGGATTTTTATTTAATTATTTGCATATCTTGTATGTTGAAGTTTATTTAAATTATGAAAATACCAAAAATATCATGCATTGAATTTTGAATTTTTTTTAGGAATAATTAATTAATTATTTGCTTTATTAAAAAAATGAAAATCACAAAATGGCCAATTTCTACATTTTATCCTTTTTACTAATTTTTCCCTTTTTAATTTAGGATTAAAATAGCTTTTATAATTAATTAATTAGTTTAATCTCACATTTTAGATAATTTAGGATTTTTAATTATTAGGATTTTTTTTAATTAATTAAAAAGAAAAGAAAAGAAAGAAATTGAAAATACAAGAAGGGGAGGGAATTAATTTTCTGGAATTGGGCCAATTTTAATCCCCCTAAAAGCAGCTCAATTTTAACCTCCAAATCAGCCTAAATTACGCCCCAAAACCGGCCAAGTCCACCCAAGACCCAAGCCCAAACAACTAATCAACCCGGTCCAGCCTTCCCTTGACCCAAACGACCCCGTTTTTGTAACAGCCCATCACAGCCGTTGGATCTTATCAATCCAACGACCCGCAACTAATTTGTACTTTACTATGTAACTGTCCGAAGATAGACCTACCCCCCATCAGACCCCCCTCCCTCACTCGTCTCTCACAATCTCTAAGACCAAACCCTAGCCGCCCTTTAATCCCTCGCCGTCTCCGCCGTGAACCACCTGCCGAAATCGCTTCCACCGGCGGCAATGCTCCAATCAACCCCAAATTAACAACATGAACTCCCCTTCACCTCCTCTTTCCAAATATACAACCAGTTGTCCTCGAATCCACGTCAAGTTTCTCGAATCTCGAATCAAAGAAGACTGGCCAAAACCATAAGTCCCCAAAAAATCCCCAAATTAACACCACTGGATCTCCGTCCTATCCCCATCCTAAATCTCCAACCAGCTTTCCTCGGATCCCCGCCGAACTCGTCGAATTTTGGATCGAAGGAGCTGGCCCAAAACACCAAGTCGCCGGAAAAGCCCCAAATTCACACCAGCTTACCCTCAATCTCCCCTCATCACTACATGACCATTTATTTCCCAAAGAATCTCACCAAACCCCACGAATTTTGGATCTGGGATTCCGGAACCCTAGGAATTTCTATCAAGATGATTCATGGAGTCTTAATGGCTTAATTCTACATGGGTCAACTGCTTTTGATAAGAGCAGTTGATCCATGTGGATTTGACCTATTGCATGAGTTTGTCTCCAATCAAGTCCTCCGGCCGCGGTTGGCTCTACAATAGGTAATCTTCTGGACCATTGTTCTATCTTCTTTCCCTCTTTCCTTTCTCCTAGCCCCCTTCTCCTCCTTCCTTTACTTTTCATTATTGAATTTGTTGTTCCCTCTTGGCATATAGTTTAAGGTTTGTTGTTAATTTTTCCATAATTTCATCGTTTTTTCTGTTTTCTTTGATTGTTTGTTCCCATTTCTGTTTATTTGCATGAATTGGAATTTAACAGTATCATTGTTATCTGTTTATCTATCTTAACAGTATCATTGTTAGATTTCATAGTTTAGGATTTTATTGAATAGTTTTGGTGATTTTGAGTTTTATGTTCTGTTCCCTTCTCTTCACCTCATGATTTCTGTTAGCAAGTAGTTTTCAGCATAATTTGATCCAATTAGGGTAGAATTCATGATTAATTGACTGATTAATTTATCTTTAGCTTGATTTAATCTGAGTTTGTTTAAAATTGAGCAAATTCCTTTGAATCAAAATATTAAATGCCTAAACATGCGATTACTCAGGGTTAATTGGTGTTAAGCTTATTTTCGAGCCTCTGAACAACCTTTTGAAAACCTTGTTTAATTTCAGAATTTGAAACACAAAACCTTAAGCAATTTAGGTCACCTTGTTAAAGCTTAAAATGGTTACAATTGTTTTAAAAATCAGCATTTAGGCTAAAGTTACAATAAGTAGACTTTAGAAGGGTAAAATGGGGTTTCACATTGGGCTGAAAATAGGAAAGTTCTAGACTACAGCACACCTGTCCTTATCCTTAGAAAATACTGGTTTTGCATAAGGAAAAAGGACGGACAGCTGCAACAAAGGGCTGTACTATTAGGGAAATTTAGAATTTAGGGTAGCATATTCCCTTTTTGATACCATTTTCGGATACTCTATATAAAGAAGGCTTTCTCTAATTCACACACAGATTTTGAGCACTATTTTAATGCACAAAAAAACCATTCTCTCATCTGCTGAAAACTAGGTTTCAAACTTTAAGAAAAACTTTCCTCTTTTGGTTCTTTTGAAGAGTTGAAAATGATTTGAAGTAAAGGGATTTCTTTTGGTCTTCTTGGGATATCTCTAGGTTTTGGAAGCTGAAATTGGGTTCTGATCTGGTATCGTCTGCTGCTTGCTGTTGATCACTACTTCTTGGAAGAATTAGTTTTTCTCTTGACCTTTATTTGGTCTTGTTTGAATCCTCCCTAGGTATGTAACTAAGTTTCAGCTATGAGAATGATTCTATTTGTGCAATCTGAATTCATTCATAACTACGTGTGTATGGATGCATGTGTTAACAGCAGAAATTAATGTGTCTGTTCCTCATCTTTCATCAGCTTTTCATGTGTCTCTCTCTGCAATTCAGCATGTAAAAATGTTGTTAAAATCACATAAACAGCTGTATCTTATGACAATATTCAGGTTTAGCATGTAATGCTTTCTTGCTCTCTTCCATCTGATTTCTTTTACTCTAAAAATACTGCTTTTCATTTGTCCTTTAACTGATTGGTTGTAAGCTATAGCCTATTAGTTTAGCCACTAGTTGGTTGAACCAATTGGCTTTGAAAGCTTTTAAGGTGGGATCAAATCTTGAGGAAAGAAGATGCTGGGATTTTGAGTTGAAACCTACAATAATTTGTGTGTTTAACTTTCAATATAGTTAAACTCATGAACAGTCATTTTACTTTTATTATCGCATTCTTAAGTTTAGGTATGTCGAAGTAGTATAACTGAAGTAACTTCATGAATCTGACCTTCTCCAGGTTGGATCCATGAGATACTTAAAGAAAAGGGGCTGGTTTAGCCACCAGAAGCCTCACGCTGGGATCCTGGGCAAATAGTTTTGCGAGGAGCAGCTCTGAAGCTGAGTTCTTGCATATTTAGCACATAGGACTCAAAGAAACAATGAAAGGGAAACCTGGAAGCAGTAGAAGGCCTTCGTTTTTTTACTGTGTTTTTTTTGTTTCCTTTAGTTTTCCTTGGATATCAATTGTTACTGTGCTGACTCTCTAAGAGTTTAAACGTTATTGTATAATTTTTAGGACTTACAAGTTTGTTAAGTGGACTGTTAATTTTTGTTTTAATCCATTTAGTTATTAGTGAGCCTGTGAAAGTAGGCTGTTTCGCTTGTGCCATAAATGAATTTGGAGATATATGCAAAACCTGGCATTGGGGTCACAATTAGGCCCAAACCTTGGGCCTATTCAGTGCAAGTCTAGCTCGAGCCATTTGGGCTTAGGCGTTTGGACTTCACGAGTCGACCCAACAGAATTTAATTCTTCAAATATAAATCTGTGTTCAATATAGTTCGAGTTTTAATTTCCAAGTCAGTTTTGGTGTCAATTTTCCATAAGAACGTTTGAATGTAACTGATTCTCCATTAATCAGTTTAGCGTTGGGCTAGCTGGATATTAAGCCCAACATGGGTTGTACGTTTTGGAATATGTTTTGTAATCCAGGCCTTCTAATTTTTTGGCCCTTCGTGAGCTCTAGTTTTCAGCTCAATGCTGATTCGTAATTGGGCCACATCTGGCCCATTTCTCTTCACCCAAAACACCTGGGCAACTTTTTCCTTAATTAATTGGCCTTTGTTGAATTAAGTCCTAAATAAGAGTATTCTAGGTGACTTTGAATAATTAAGCTCTCTTGTAAAAGGAGTTCATTTGAGGTATGCCTTGCTAAACAAAGCTTTAAGCTCATGGCCCTAGTGTTAGTTTCGTAACCTATGCCCTAAAAATGTAAACCTTTTAGTAAAGATAGTTCGAGGCGTTCCATTAATTAAATAATCAATGGCCCTCACAAATGTTGCTTTTAAAAATTGAATAATCGTAGTTTGCTTTAAAGCTCGATTTAGACTAGTATTGTGATTATGTATACGTTCGCGTAACATAATTGCAAATTTAATTATTAAAAGACTCGAGGGATGTATTCGCGCAACTTCAACCGATTTTTCTTAATAAAAATAAAATAAATAAAGCATTGTTAATTGTGGACACGTTCGCGTGACATAATTTTTGACGCGCCAAAGGAAAGAGTATACGTACGCGTAACTCAATTCTTTAATTACGAATAATCAAGCGATTTTAAAAGCGGTAAAAAGATAATTGCACATAGGTCTTAAAATGAGTAGTTAAACAATTAAGCCAAGTATAAATTGCTAAGCGACCGTGCTAGAACCACGGAACTCGGGAATGCCTAACACCTTCTCCCGGGTTAACAGAATTCCTTATCTAGAATTTCTGGTTCGCAGACTCTTTAAAAATAAAACTTCCTCGATTTGGGATTTAAAATAAACCGGTGACATGGGACACCATAATTTATTCCAAGTGGCGACTCTGATAAATAAATAATCCCATTTCGAATAATGTCACTTAAGTTGGAAAAACTCCCTTATATACCCCCCGTCGGATGGTGGAAAAAAGGAGGTGTGACACACGCTGCAGCGGTTATATTGACGATTATGATAGCTCTTGGGCTGTAGGAGCCCCACCGGAGTCTGTAACACACTCCTAGTGAGCGCGGATGATATTATTGAGGGGTGGATTTCCCTTGACATGGATTTGTCAGAAGTACTTGATACCTAGAGATGGATTTCTCCACAGTGTTGGATTGCCCTTTTTCCTCGGTACTGGGTGACTTATAGTCAGTGTTGTATATGTTCCGGGATGGATTTCCCTGGGCCGTATGGGCCATATACAGTACCGAGTGGTTGAGCATGATGAGTGGAAAGTGTGAGATAGTGAGATTGAGTACTTTGATAGTGTGAGTACATGATTCATCTCTGGGGTACATGGCATTGGCATGCACACATGACATACAAGCATAGAGATGCATTTTTCCTCATGTTGTACGATATCATGTCATTTATGACTTTTTTTTTTGCACAAATTGATATGTGGTCATAGAGAGGTATTTCACTCTTGCTATCTGGAAAGAAAAACATCTTATTTACTGTGAAAAGGATTTTAGATAAATTGTAGTTTTCAAACTATCTCATATTTTACGATGATTACGATAAAGGATTTGAGTTTTTACTGATATTCTTGAAAAGTGAAACTACTTTTGCGAAAATGTTAAAAAGCTGAGCATTTTTATCTCTGAGTTACTGCCTTATTTATATGCTCTACGTTGTTATGAACAGCTATGAGTTATTGGTGTTGGACCCAACCTATGTTCTAGCTCGTCACTGCTTATCTAAGGTCAGGTTTGTTATTTACTAAGTACATGGGGTCAGTTGTACTGATACTACACTTCTGCACATTGCGTGCATATATTGGCTAATGTTGTTGCTGTACTCGATGGTTGCTGGATTTGAAGATGTACCTGCGTTCCTGTTGTAGCTGCCTCTTGTTAATGGTAGCCTTAGATTTATAAAAATTCTATTTATGTACTTTTCAAACAAAAGATGTATTTACTTCATATCATCTTTGTAAATTCTATTCTTTGAAGCTCATGATTTGTACTACCAGTCCTTGGGGAATGTATAAGATTTAGATAATCCCTTTTGTTTAATTGTCCTATTAATATTAGTGGAATTAGATAGTTATAAGTTGGCTAACCTAGCGGGTTCAGTTAGGTGTCATCACGACTAGTGGATTTTGGGTCGTGACATCGCGATGGGTTTTTCTGAAGCGGTGATATAAAGTACTATTTTTCGGACCTTAAGCTCATTTTATTACATTTTGAGTTGGAGAGCTCGGATTTGAGCAATTTTGAAAAGGATTTTCAGTGTATTGTCTACTCAGATTTGTTTATATTACATGATTCTGTCTTCGGCTTTGACATTTGATTGATAAATATAAACCAAAAATTGGGGGGTTTTGTCCAAAATTTTCTGAAGTGAATATTTGAGATTTGAACATCGATTCAGAGTCGAATTTGAGTGAAATTAGTATGGTTGGACTCGTAATTGAATGGGTTGTCGTAAGTTGTAAGTTTTGTCGGGTTCCAAGGTGCGAGTCTGGGTGGACTTTTTTATTAAATTTGAGTATTTGATTAAAGATTCGACCTTTATCATTTGGGTTGGTTTCCTTTGGCATTATTTTGTGACTTTTAGTTGCTTTTGGATAGTGTCGAGTCATTCGGAGGTCGATTCACGCGAGATGGCATTTCTAGACTATGGCTTGGCCTGCTTGATATTTGATTTGGCTTGTTCTAAGTAACATATCTAAACATGGATTTGAAGGTAATTAACCCTAGGATCTATGTTATATCAGATGTTTTGAGGTAACACATGTGTTAGGTGTCACGACCCGAAATCCACAAGTCGTGATAGCACCTAATCCAACCAGCTAGGTAAGCAACTGTCAACGTGTAAACGAGTACTATTGAATAACAAGGTACAAGAATAATCCTCTAATATAACTATCTGAATATATAAACAGTAAAGATAAAGATAACCGGAAGAGAACTTCAAGGACCGCGGACGATATGGCAGCTACCTCGTAGTCTCCCAAAAGCTGGCACAACTCAAGCCTGAAAATCACCTCGATTGGATGTACCTGGGTCTGCACACGAAGTGCAGAGGTGTAATATGAATACAACCGACCCAATGCACTCAATAAGTAACAACACTAACCTTGGGTTCAAAGTAGTAACAAGCTCAGCACAATAGCCAAATGCCAATACTAATAACCGATAACAGTTTAAAATATAAAGGATAAACCATAGAAATAGTAGCTCAACAATATCAAGTTCAGCTTGTTCGCATTTCAGTAATTTTTGGCATGATTTCATGTATAACAGTTAACGCCCAACATAGATAAATTAGGTAACTTATCAGTTAGCGTGAGAAAATTACATCTCTATGCCTACATGTCAAGTATAATGCCAATCACCGTATCACAGTGGATCCAACAAGAATATTTAAACTTAGCATTGTACGGGTGCTTGGCATAACTACCCATCGTCAAGCACATATGTAAAATATTGTGCATGCGCCCACTGATGGCATCTCAGACTCTAGAGGGGCGGATCCTGCCCAAGCCGTAATTACATTCATTAAACCAATAATGAGACCTGGTACACTCATCGCCCTAAAACAATAACACTTAGCCTAATATGGGCCTGGTGTACGCGTCACCTCAAAATCAGTACCAAACTGGCTTTAAGGCCCAAGCTTAGTCATTTACTATTCAAGTCTTAGATAAACACATCTGAAATACTCAGTTTAATAGTTTTACCCTTAAGCGGTATCAACAACATGTGTGGAATGAAGTAAGAAGTACTGAGACAGAGATATCATACACGCATATAGTATCATGATAGAGAACATGTGTGCAATAAGGTATATAACTCAAAAATAACAAGAATAGCCTTATCAAGTCGCAAACAGTTAGCACATATCCTAGACATGATGTCTAATATGATTCACTTTCAAATAATCAAACAAGTAGAGGAAACGCGGGGATAACATGATAGGATAGAAAAATATGCCCGGTAATAGACAAAAGGCCTCCCCAAACCATGAACACGCCGGTGCACGCACACACTGTCACGACTCAATTTCCCCTCCGTTGGTTATCGTGATGACACCTAGTCTTTGGGACTAGGTAAGCCTAATATTTACTTAATATCAACAATAATAAAGAAAATCTAACAGTCTCGATATAGAAAGCTTTACAAAAAAAAAAACTTACAATTTCCCAAAATCGGTAGTACAAGTCACAAGCTCTACAGAGTTTGCTAGAAAACCTCTAAAATACAATTTTCTCAAAATAAGAGTGAACAGTGTAAATATAAAATAAGAAGCCGACTCTGAAGCCTGTGAACGCAACAACAGGTTTACCTTGAGTCTCTACAACAACGGTCCGCACAGCTACTTGCAATCCAATACCTGGATCTGTACAAAATTGTAAAGAAGTGTAGAATGAGCACACCACAGTGGTGCCCAGTAAGTATCAAGACTAACCTCGGTGGAGTAGTGACGAGGAACAGTCAAGACACCTACTGGTCTAATAACTTGAACAAGTATAAGTATAGGAACAACAGTACATGATTTCTACATGAAAACTATGCAATATGACTAACAATACAGTAATTACAATAAAATAGGGAAAATGTCAAGTATCAGCGGAATACAATAATAATGACACAGAAGAGTGAGCGGAAACACAACCTAAATCCGAAACCACAGATACAGCAAGGACAAATAATAACTTAGAAACTACGACTTCTTTCACATTTGATTTCAGTCAACAACCTTCACGAAGTATCGGACCTCGGATAAATTACAACTCACGGGTCTCAATACCTGAAACCCTAGCACATGGAATCATGTGCCCTCATTATACCTCATAACCGCACTGACGACTCACGTGTCAAATAGAGCCATTCTCACATAGAAGGCAAGTAAACAAGGGTGTGCATCTATACCCAACAATATCAAGAAAAAACTCTTATCCGATAAGCTTAGCTACGTGTATGCTTGTGCAAGTGTCCTAACATAGTTTATACCAGTTAGTAAGCATAAGGAAAAGAATGGACAGCGCGTAGAACGTTTGCAGGGGATCTCCCAGAATACTGTTCCGTAGTCCCAAAGTTAATATGCAGGGGGATCTCCCAGAATACCGTTCCGAAGTCCCAAAGTAAATATGCAGGACAAAGGGATCTAACGGAATACCATTTCGCAGTCCCAAAATAAATATGCAGAACAGGGGGATCTCTTGGAATACCGTCCCGTAGTCCCAAAGTAAATATGCAGCGCAACCAACAGAGATAACAACTACAGCACGGCAGAAACCTCATGCATCACCACAACAAGTACAACAACAAAAGTGACAATAATACAAAGTACGACAAGTAAATCAACTCAAGAACTTTAAATCACAAAGAAACGTAGAACCCGTTCAAAAGGAATAACCATAGTAAAGAATGCTAGGCGTAAAGAGAACAACTTAACAAGGGAAAAACTAAAATGTAGCAACGATCCCACATTATACAATTCAACAACAAGTAAGCTAACACGAGTCAAATAATTCCAAATAATGCTATGTAAACTGAAATATAGGATATCTAACTCCTTTTAAGGTTGAGCAATTACGAAGATTATTGAATAATTCAATTAAGGATAAGCAGCGGAAAGATAATCGCAACATCAATTAAGACTAAACAATTTTAGGATGAGATAATAATAATTTAAGATAAAAATAGGCAGTTATGAAAAGATAGATGATAATAGGAGAGGTAAAAATCTTCAGTTAAGTCAAGTAAGAGTCAAATAGGAAATAAGAGTAAGTCATAAAGCAATTAATTCCAATTAAGAATGTAGAGGTGAAACTAGTAAATGGAAAACTTAGTCATAACAAGAACAACTTCATACTCAGTGAATATAAGGACCTAAGAACCCTAAAAGGCCAACTTTGCACAACTAAGTCTGAGCACGCACTCGTCACCTCGCGTACACGAACTACAATCAACATAGAAGACTCAAATCCTAAGGAGAAATACCTCACACAAGGTTAGGCAAGATACTTACCTCAATTCGGCCAACTCAATACTCAATTTAGCTTTTCCTTTAGCAATTCACCATCGCTCGGCCCAATCTAACCAAAGAAGACTTAAATGCATCAAATAATGCAAGAGAAAACAATTTCAATTAACAAAGCTATGATCCTTATACGATTTGCAAAAAGTCAACAACAGTCAACTCCCTGGGCCCGCACCTCGAAACCCAACAAAATTTACAAAACCCGAACACCCATTTAATTACGAGTCCAACCATACTAGTTTCACTCAATCCGACTCCGAATCGATATTCAGAACTCAAAAATTCACTTTATGAAATTTTAGACAAAACCCCCAAATTTCACTTTGAAATCATCAATCAAATGCCTAAAACGAACATGGATTTATTAAATATAACCAAAATCGAGTATAGAAAACTTTCCCCAATCCATATAGTGAAAATCACCTCCAAAAATTGTCCAAATCCAAGCTCCCCAACTCAAAATATGACCAAATGAACAAACTTTCGATATTAAGTATTTTTGCAAGATGTTCTGCCTCGTTGTGAGTGCCAAATGATCTCAAAACTCGCTTTTGATACCTCCAATGGATTCCTTGTGAAATTTCAATCTAGTTAGGCTTTTGAATCAGTCCATTTGACCTTATAATAAAGGAGATATGTTGGTTTCGATATTTGGAAATAATGCAGATTTTTAAATACGAAGTCAGTGGTAATTTCGTAATTAATCTGAAAAATCTGGCAGCCCAATTCTTAGTAAAATGACCATAAAGCCCTCATACGATGTCCAAATTTGATGATTCTTTTTGCTATGGCTCCTTAATTATGATACGCATATATTGCTTCAATCAAAATAGAAATCGGAGTTTATTTGTTTAATGTGGTACCATTTATGTTTGAAGAAACGATGTCGAAACATAGAAAAAACGAGCGCAACACAGCCCAAACCTATCCGAAACTCACCCGAGCCCCTCGGAACCGCGTACGAACATATCAACAAGTCCAATAACGAAACACGGTCCTACTCGAGTCCTTAAATAAAGTATAATGACATCGAAACGGCAAAGCGCACCTCAAATCAGACTTAATGAACTTTCGAAGTTTGGACTTCCAAAAAGTCGCACCGAAACATATCAAATCAACTCAAAATGAACTCAAAATTTGCGTGCAAGTCCTAATACATCATACTGAGCTACTTTTGCCCCCAAACAGCGAAGTGCAAATTCTCATAACGATCGGTCGGGTCGTTACATTCTCTACCACTTAAACCTGCGTTCGTCCTCGAACGTGCCAAGAGTTGTTCCAAAGACATCAAACCACTGCATGATCTCACCATACGTACACCATTGGGGGTGATTCCCCATCACCCAAACCTATGTAGGGTTGACAATGCAATTTAACTGAAGATCTCACTTCATGCTTAGTCCATAACCTTAGGATAAAACCCAAATATCAACATCTGAAATTCATCATAGGACCCGAATCTCGCATCATCTCACTGTATAAACCTGAACAAGCTGAATCGAGCCATAATTGCAACCCATGGTACAATCACACGATGTTCCACACAACTCAAATGTCTGTACCAATAACTTCTGACCACCATAGCTGCTCAAATAACATTCTGGACGTCGGCAATACACTTCACATTAAATAGAACCTTGTTCCGGACAACCACAACGCTACCCATGACAAAGAAACATGCGGGAACTCATAACCACCCATGAAGTCAACAAGTCAAGAAGCTCTATCGTCCGTCAAGGGCCATTGCCCAAATCTTAGCAGAAACCGCCTCATACTTCCAAACATTCCTCACCCCCAATATGATAGTGCGAATCTCAGTTCTAAGAACCTCATCTCAGCCAATACAAGCAGCCCAACTAACAAGTCATCACGGAACCACATGGATTCTCACGCCACACAACTCGTACACCAACTAAGCAATAACTCAGTTATGCAGTACAAATAGAAGGAAACCAAGGTATAAGGATTATCTAACAAGTACAACATGTGTAACAAAAAAAGTATAGTGTCATTAAATCATTCCACAGAGGGAAAACCAAACACCAAATAAACACAAGGAAATGGTATCCCATAAAACATCCGTTGTGGCGTGCAGCCCGCTCCCAGATACTCATCAAGCCAAAGGCTCGGGTTCTCTGATCAGATGAATGTTGATATCAAACACAGTAGAGTGCACAAGTATAAGTGTGGGATAAATGAATAGAATTAACAAAACATGGAAGAAAGCAAGCATAACTAAGGTGCAATGAGCCAATCAACATCACGAGAGCTATTTCGCCCACATCGCCAGAAGGCCTGAACAGAATTACAACATGCGGAGAATAATCATACAACCCCACAGCCCATCGTGGCATAAGAGAGTAGCACATAACATAGGCCAGGGGCACAAATAATATCCATTCTTCCTGGTAACATAACCGTGATAACAATCTCACAAGAGTACCCAAACTTGAACTGATACAAATACATATTCTCGTTAAGCTTTCAAATAACTCCCAACCCAAATCCTGATCATTCCCAAATAGGTAAATATCCTCCCAAAAGTCCATAGCAACCTATCGATAATATATGCTATTAGTTATCCCATTCTCAACATTCCTTCACAATCTGAAAACAAGAAATAGCCTGCATATGGGGACATCTAGCCCCAAAACCTCAGGAATACCAAAATTTCCATATCCGAACTCAACTACGCTAATCGAATGGTTGATACGTCACTCACACCCCATCATCTTACTGAATCACCTATATAGATTTTTCGGCCGCGTAACAAAACCTAAACCTCAAAAGCCTCAAACCCAATAATCACCATACCACTAGCCACGCACCCGCAAACCAAAACTCAAGGGTGTTTCATAAAATGTACGTCCTTCACATATGATATCCAATAATACCAACCTTCTATTAACTTCTGATATCCATCCAGGAGAAGACCATAATGTACACCATATTTCTTATGCCCATAGCAGCCACCCGACTCAAGCCGTTGCCGAAACCATCAAGAACTCTCTGAGATCCGTTTGCACGCAACTAAACCGTTAGGACCGCATCTTCCCAACTCAACCGAGCCACACAAACCATCCAAACCAAGAGTACTGCCACAAATGCCGGTAGGGAATTAACATTCAAAAACGACCAATTACTTCTATTGCTATGCTGACCCAATACCATAGAGCAGACCCATTTCTTCGGTTACTCCTAGTCTTTCCTCTAGGGTAATAGTTCTCCCTGTCGATACACAACTACCCCAACCAAAACTCAATGCAGAAAATCCTAGTACAAGCCACGTAGCCCAGCAACTCATAAACCACCGTATTTCCCCTGAAGCACCCCATGATTCCCCGACCGAGATGCCCTTGCTGAATAGACCTTCTGTGAATCTGAAGTTATTTCTCCGACGCCCTTTTGATACTGAAATGAAAATACATTAATGACGTAGAAACACCGTAAGCCCCAACATCATCCCATGCAAGATCTCAGATCTCAGTCATATATAAATTTTGGAAACCTTCCAATGCCATCTATATACAATTCTCAGGCCAAAACTGAGGTAACACCTGATCTGCAATCTGAATACCGCTGGTGGACTCTCCCACATGGCGCGAAGACATAGAAAACAACATCTGATGATCCACAAAACTAATCTTCACAGCTCGTACAACAACAATCACAAGGTACTCCAGTTTATCCACTAAGCGCATGCCCATTCTCGTGACCGCCAAACTCGCTTCCTTCAGTGCCTTGAATGACAATATGTACCTTCCACTGAGTACAAATCACATACGAACCACATAGTCTCCAGTACCACCAACTATCCTCAATCGACATCCACCTCGTAACCCTACCATGATAGCAATGACTAGTCAACCAATTAAACCTTCCCAAGCTCGTACTTGTCAACCAAATGTCGGGACCCGCTCCACCCCATGTGAACAACTGAATAGTACTTTAATACCTCCATATCTTCACTCTGGATGACACGTTGAGACAATGTCTGAGCATCCCTGGCTCCTTCGTAGCTCATCTATACCATCACGAACAACTGGCGCATAGCAGACACTGAGAGCGCAATATCAACACGAGTGGATGTAAATGAACATAAGATATATGCTTCAAGCTGAATCGATGTCGCACGACAAGGAATGAAAGAAGTGGAATTTCCTAATAGTTTTCGTAGCCCCTCGAAGATAATTACAGACGTCTCCTTACCGGTCCGCAAGACTCTACTAAACCTGCTTATGACTCGTAGCACCTATGAACCTAGGGCTTTGATACCAACTTGTTACGACCTAATTTTCCCTCCGTTGGTTATCGTGATGGCACCTAGTCTAAGGGACTAGGTAAGCCTAACATTTACAAAATAACAACAATAATAAAGAAAATCTAACAGTCTTGATATAGAAATCTTTACAAAAAAAAAAACTTATAATTTCCCAAAATCGGTAGTACAAGTCATAAGCTCTACAGAGTTTGCTATAAAACCTCTAAAATACAATTGTCTCAAAATAAGAGTGAACAGTGTAAATATAAAATAAGAAGGTGACTCTGAAGCCTGTGAACGCAGTAGTAGGCTTACCTTGAGTCTCTACAGTAACGGTCCGCACAGCTACTAGCGATCCAAAACTTGGATTTGTACAAAAATGTATAGAAGTGTAGAACGAGCACACCACAGCGGTGCCCAGTAAGTATCAAGACTAACCTCAGTGGAGTAGTGATGAGGAACAGTCAAGACACCTGCTGGTTTAATAACTTGAACAAGTATAAGTATAGGAACAACAGTGCATGATTTCTACATGAAAAACATGCAATATGACTAACAATACAGTAATTACAATAAAAGAGGGAAAATGACAAGTATCAGCGGAATACCATAACAATGACACATAGGAGTGAGCGGAAACACAACCTAAATCCGAAACTACAGATACTGTAAGGATAAATAATAACTCAGCAGCTATGATGATTTTAGTCAACAACCTTCACAAAGTTTCGAACCTCGGATAAATTACAACTCACGGGTCTCAATACCTGAAACCCTAACACTTGGAATCCTGTGCGCTCATCACACCTCATAACAGCATTGACGACTCACGTGCCAAATAGAGCCATTCTCACATAGAAGGCAAGTAAACAAGGGTGTGCATCTATACCCAACAATATCAAGAAAAACCTCTTATCCGATAAGGGTGTTTAGCTGCGTGTATGCTTGTGCACGTGTCCTAACATAGTTTATACCAGTTAGTAAGCATAAGGAAAAGAACGGAAAACACGTAGAATGTTTGCAGGGGATCTCCCGGAATACCGTTCCGTAGTTCCAAAGTAAATATGCAAGGGGATCTCCCGAAATACCTTTACGTAGTCCCAAAGTAAATATGCAGGATAGAGGGATCTCTCGAAATACCATTTCCCAGTCCCAAAGTAAATATGCAAAATAGGGGGATCTCCCGGAATACCGTTCCGTAGTCCCAAAGTAAATATGCAGCGCAACCAACAAAGATAACAACTACAGCATGGCAGAAACCTCGCGCATCACCACAACAAGTAGAACAAAAAAAATGACAATAATACAAAGTACGGCAAGTAAATCAACTTAAATCACAAAGAAACGATAGAACTCGTTCACAAGGAATAACCGCACTAAAGAATGCTAAGAGTAAAGAGAACGTCTTAACAAGGGAAAAACTAAAATGTAGCAACGATCCCACAGTAAACAATTCAACAACAAGGAAGCTAACACGAGTCAAATAATTCCAACTAATGCTATGTTAGCTGAAATATAGGATATCTAACTCCTTTTAAAGTTGAGCAATTACGAAGGTTATTCAACAATTTAATTAAGTATAAGCGGCGGAAAGATAATCGCAACATCAATTAAGACTAAACAATTATAGAATGAGATAATAATAATTTCAAATAAAGATAGACAGTTATGAAAAGATAGCATGATAATAGGAGAGGTAAAAATCGTCAATTAAGTCAAGTAAGAGTCAAATAGGCAATAAGAGTGAATCGGAAAGAAATTAATTCCAATTAAGCATGTAGTGGTGAAACTTGTAAATAGAAAACTCGGTCATATCAAGAACAACTTCATACTCAGTGAATATAAGGACCTAAGAACCCTAAACGGCCAACTTTCACAACTAAGTCCAAGCACGCACTCGTCAGCTCACGTACACAAACTATAATCAACATAGAAGACTTAAATGCTAAGGGGAAATCCCCCACAAAAGGTTAGGCAAGATACTTACCTCAATTCCGCCAACTCAACACTCAATTCAGCTTTTTCTTTACCAATTCACCATCGCTCGGCCCAACCGAGCAAAAGAAGACTTAAATACATCAAACAATACAAGAGAAAACAATTTCAATTAACAAAAGCTATGATCCGTATACAATTTGCAAAAAGTCAACAAAAGTTAACTCATTGGGCCTGCACCTCGAAACCCGGCAAAATTTACAAAACCTAAAGACCCATTTAATTACAAGTCCAACCATACTAGTTTCAGTCAAATCCGACTCCGAATCGATATTCAAAACTCAAAAATTAACTTTATGAAATTTTAGACAAAACCCCAAAATTTCACTTTGAAATAATCAATCAAATGCCTAAAATGAAGATGGATTTATGAAATATAACCAATATCGAGTATAGAACACTTACCCCAATCTATATAGTGAAAATCACCTCCAAGAATTGTCCAAATCCGAGCTCCCCAACCCAAAATATGACCAAATGAACAAACTTTCGATATTAAGTATTTTTGCCAGATGTTCTGCTTCGTTTTGAGTGCCAAATAATCTCAAAACTCGCTTTTGATGCCTCCAATGGATTCGTTGTGAAATTTCAGTCAAGTTACGCTTTTGAATCACTTCATTTGACCTTGTAATGAAGGAGATATGTTGGTTTCAATATTTGGAAATAGTGCAGATTTTTAAATACGAAGTCAATGGCAATTTCGTAATTAAACTGAAAAAAATCTGTCAGCCCAATTCTTAGTAAATGACCATAAAATCCTCATACAATGTCTAAATTTGACGATTCTTTTTCCTGTGGCTCCTTAATTATGATATGTTTCAATAAAAACAGAAATCGGAGCTCGTTTGTTTACTGTGGTACCATTTATGCTTGAAGAAACGACGTCGAAACATAAGAAAAACGAGCGCAACACAGCCCAAACCTATCCGAAACTCACCCGAGCCCCTCGGGACCCCGTATGGACATACCAACAAGTCCCATAACAAAACACAGTCCTACTCGAGGCCTTAAATCACGCATAACAACATTGAAACGACGAAGCGTACCTCAAAATCAAACTTAATGAACTTTCGAAGTTTCGACTTCCAAAAACTCGCGCCGAAACATATAAAATCAACTCGGAATGAACTCAAATATTAAACGCAAGTCCTAATACATCATATGGAGCTACTTGTGCCGCCAAACTATCGAGCGAAGTGCAAATTCTCAAAACAACCGGTAGGGTCGTTACACACACGCCCTTCACCTAGCACGTACCTCGCCCCAATATCTTTCATGCAACGTGGTTCTCAAGGTTAAATACCCTCAAATCCAAGTTTAAATGTGTTACTTACCTCAAAAAGCACAACTCAAAACTCCAACAAAGCCCTTACCACACGTATCAGCCTCCAAATGACTCGAATCTAGTCACAAACAACTCAATATCAACAAATAATGCCGTAGGAAACAACTTCAAACAATAAAGTTTCGATCTTTATCAAAATCTAAAATTCAACCAAAAAAGTCACCCGGAGCTCGTACCTCGGAACCAAACAAAATTTACAAATTTGGACACCCATTCGATTACGAGTCCAACCATACCAAAATCATCCAATTCTGATCTCATATCGACTATCTAACCTCCATCATTATCTTTTAAAAAGTTTCCACAAAATCCCTTATTTCTTCACTGTAATTCACTAATCAGATGCTAAAAACAAAAATGGAATCATGAAATAATAACAAATTCGAGTCAAAAACACTCACCCCGATCCAAGACGTGAAAATCTCCTCCAAAATTGCCCAAAACAGAGCTTTACAACTATAAATATGAAATAATAACTCTAACCCTCGGTTTGGATTTTTAATATTCTGCCCAGGTTCTTACCCTTCACTAACACGAAATAAGCCTCGCCTTAGCGAAGCACAATGTCTTATGTAGCCAAAATTCCCCTTGGGGAATGTGCAACGGCCCAGTCGCGAACGCGATGACCAACTAGACCACAGCTACACGAACGTGAGACCTCCCTCGCGAACGAGAAGGTTTAAAGCCCCAGTACCCCTCAGTCGACCTCCCTTCTATGCGCACATAACCTCACTCTCGCGTTCGCGAAGGGCATTGACGTCCAAAGCTTTGTGAACGTTTTCCCTTCGTCGCGAACGCGAAGAAGAATACACCAGACACCAAATCAGCTATCCAAACATGAAGAGATTAGTTTGAAACTCGTCCATAACTTACCCGAGAACCCCCCCCCCCCCCCCGGGACCTCAACCAATCATACCAATAGGTCCAAAAACACAACATGAACTTAGTCGAAGCCTCAAATCACATCAAAAAATATCGAAATCACGAATCGTACCTCAATTCAAGCTTAATGAACTAATGAATTTCCAATTTCTAAAACTAATGCCGGATCATGCCAAACCAACTTTGATTGACCTCAAATTTTGCACACAAGTTAGAAATGACACAACAGACCTATTCCAACTCCTGGAACCAAAATTCGAGCCCGGTGTCAACAAAGTCAACTCTCGGTCAAACTTCTCAACCTTCTAAACCTTCAACTTTTCAACTTTTGCCAGTTCAAGCCAAAACGACCTACGGACCTCCAAATCAATATTCGGACATGAACCTAAGTCCAAAATTACTGTACAAAGCTACTGGAACCATCATAGCTCCATTCTGGAACTGTCTAAACATTAGTCAAACTCCGGTCAACTCTTTCAACTTAAGCCTTCAACTTTGGGACAATGTGTCCAAATTCACTCCGAAACCTCCCAAAAATAAATCCAACCACCCCGGCAAGTCACATAACCACAATTAAGCATACAAGAAGTGATAAATGGGGGAACGAGGCTACAATACACAAAACGACCAGTCGGGTTGTTACACTATGTGACGGCCAGCGTGCGTGCATCGGGATATTCATGATTTGAGTAGACTTTAGACTATTACTAGACTTGTTTTTCTATCATGATTTATTACATTCATGTTTTCATTACTCACTTGATTATTTGAGCAATATTCATGTTAGAAATCATGTTTAGCCTCCGTTCTTAGTTGGTTGAGACGTATGGAGTCATTCTTGCTATTTTGAGTTGTATGTTGTAAATGTTGGTATTTACCCGGTCATGATTTCTTATTTGCATGTCATATCTTAGTCTCCTTACATTAATTATTTTCTACATCATACGTGTTGTTGTCTTGTATATGTGATACTGTTTGGGGTGAGTTTTATGAGATTGTGAGCCCTTCAGACTTGAGAGATTATTGACTGATGTGGGCCATAGAGCCATGTTATGAGTGATAAATGGATTGGGTTGCATGGCACAACAGGACTTATTGGCCATGGATTATTATATGAATTGGGTTGCATTCCGCAACAAACCTTGTTGGCTATTTATTATTATATGGATCGGGTTCATGTTGCAACATGCCTTATTGGATATCGATTATTATTTGGATCGGGTTGCACGCCGTAATAGGCCATATTGGCTTATGATCAGCGCTTGGTCAGGATCTGCCACTCCAAAATCTGACATACCAACAGTGAGCGCAGGCAGAGTGATATATATACACGTGCTTTGGTAAGGGGCTTTGTGTCAGGCACCCGTAAAGTGCCGAGTGATTTTTTGTGTGATGGTGAGCGCAATGAGCTAGGTACCTTGAGTGTGCTCAGAGTGAGTGTACTTGATGATTTTACTAGGATTATATTAACTTGACTTGTATATTTGACATGTAGGCATAGAGTAGTATTTTTCTCATTCTAGATGGCAACATGATGTTATTGGCTTGACATGTATATATGACATGTAGGCATAGATATGTATTTTTCTCATGCTAGATGGCAACATGATGTTATTGACTTGACATGTAGACATAGCGATTTATTCCTTCATACTTGTTGGTAAATAAAATGTCTTACCTGTTATTGTAAGTTATGAAAAAGTCACAGCTCTCTGATAAAATCATATGTTAGTGATTTCGGTAAAAGATTTGGATTTTTATAGTTAAACTTGTAAAGAATGTCTAATTTCCCATATTTGTGAATGAGATGAATATGATAATTCCTTTGAGTTATTTACAATTACGATCATCATTATATCTCGTGTTATTGATTACTGGTGTTGGACATTGCCCTCCTTCCGAGATCGTCACTACTTTTAATTTGAGGTTAGGTTTGTTACTTATTGAGTACATGAGACCGGTTGTGCTCATACTATACTTCTGCACCTTGCTTGCCGATCTTGGAGTTGATGTCGTCCAAATCCACTACTAAAAAGTAAATAAACATGGTCACATGCAATATAATTTACCCAACTATGAGTCGGGTTCGAATACCACACAGAATAATGTGTAGGTGATTAGGCGTGTAATAGAATTATCTCTTATTATGCTAAGCGAAACACTTAGAAACGGTTTTGAGCAAATATTTATAACTAAATGTGAAAATGTAAACTAACCTAGAAAGCAAGTAAAATAATCAATGGCTACAAGCATGGGTGCAATGGGAATTATACTCAAGTAATGATCCAATGTATTTCACGATCTTACAAATATGAGCAAGTTTATGTTAACTAGCCTCGGGTAATAATTCTTTATTAGCTTCCTCCAAAGACTAACAAAACTTCCTAATTGAATTTTCCCTAGAATAATTAAGAGATTAAGCACACCCGACTATTGATACAAGTAGTTCAATCCTATCCCTAGGTAAAATCTATAAAGTGAGGATTAACACCTTAAGTTCTTGTTGATTAATCTTTCCCAATCCTAAATATCTTTACCAAAATTAATTCGAAGTTAATGGGTGAGGCCTAGGGTTAGCTAATCCCTTTGCAAATATTAAAGAATAAGAATAATTAAAGAAACAATAACTCACTTTACTATAATTAAAAATCCTTTAATACATAAGTACAACAAGATATTTAATCCACACTTTAAATATTAATATTCCCATAAACAAGATTCAAGTATTGAAAAAAATACTACACACTTAGATGTTCAATACAAAGCAAGGAAATGAAGAAATGAACAAAATCAGTAGGAAATTCTCAACCAAAAGCTTCAAATCTTCAAGACCCAAGTGTGTGCGCAAAAACCCTAGCTCCAAACTTGTGTTCTCTTGTCAAAATATGCCCAAGATGTCCAGAGATCGGCCTAAGATGTTTTACAAATGAGCTAGGTCGTGTATTAAAGGGCTTAGGATAGATAAAATGTGAAATACCAAGTTTGTCCAGAGCTGAAGGCCGTTGACCGCACCTGCGGAAATACCAAGTCTGTCAGGAGAAGGCTGTTGGCCGCACCTGCGGAAAATCATTGCAGGTGCGACTCCACAAAAGTGGACATTCATTCGCAGATGCGAAACTTGTGGAGAACTGCCTACTCCGCAGATGCAGACATGTCGGTGAGAAGAGGCTCCGCAGATGTGGTCACATGGGAAAATTGGTAATTTGCCCATATGTGGGCCTCTACTCGCAGATGCGAGATCATAGAAGCGAGTTGTGTTTCGCAGATGCGAAATCAATGAAGGATTTTGCACTATTTCAACTCTCTTTTGCTTAATTCAACTTCATTTGATTTTAATTCTCTTCAAGACTCATTGTACCTGAAAATCTAACAATACACACCATTAATCACCTCATTTTATAATTGAAGGGCACAAAAACTAAAGAAAAGAGTCTAAAATAAATGGTAAAATCATCACTCATCAACACCCCCAATTTAAAGCTTTTGCTTGTCCTCAAGCAAATCAAAACCAAATACTCAATGAGGCTCTAACATTTAAAGCTCAATTAGCATTGCTATCATCTTCAAATAACATTCTCCAATTAAGCACAACACTTATGGTTTTGGTTGGTACTAATAATTAGGCTCAAGCATGTGAACTTCACTCAAATAACTCCATCATTTAAAACTCAATTTCAAGAATGCAATGGGGTTTCAAATAATCAAGTGACAACAACCAAGCCTCAAGAAGTGACTCAAAAGCGCTAGTCTACTACATATGCTCAATTTACTAAATTCGGAATATATCAATATCAACAATCCATCATAATCCATGTGCCCTCACGAAAAAGAAAGTCCCAAAATCACTATATTTACAACACAAGAGAGAATTGCACAAAGACACTCACTCTCAACAAAGAATTTCAAGTGTTACAAATATCATGCCATAAGCTTGCGCTTATTTTAATTTGCCGCCAATTTAAGAACATTCGGTTGGACATCCCATAAGGACTTTTTAAGCTTGTAAGGTAGTCTTAGGGAAGGGTAGGATAAACATTTGGGATACAAGTGACTATACCCTCCTTGAACACTACTCACATTTGTCTTTCTTTTCGCATTTTGCTTCGTTTTGAACTACATAGCCCTTATTGACATAGAACCACCTTAAAGTACCTCTCCAACTTTCTCAAAACTCCATTTTTTTCTCTTTATATATATATATATATATATATATATATATATATATATATATATATATATGTATGTATGTATGTATATATATATATTCTTTTGCTTTTCTTTTGGAGCTTGAGTATCTTCATCTAATGCAACTTTGAGGTATTTGCTTATACATATAATGTACAATTCCCAATTAACACCAACACCCACAACTTAGGCTTTTAGCCTCATTCGTAGCATTCAAGGAGGGACGCGTTCAAAAGAGGGAATTATTTCTGAAACGGTGTACAAGTTTGTAATGTGTTAGCCAAAGAAAAGTTAAAGGCTCAAATGGGGTTAACTAGTAATAATATTGTGACGACCCAACCCGTCGTCTCATGAGTTGCTGCCCCGTTTCCCCCATTTTATGCTTCTTCATGTTTCATCATTGGTATTTGGTGTGTTAGAGTTGATTTGGGTTGGTTTTGGTACGAAATGAGGCACTTAGTCTCTTTAAGGAAGGTTTGGTTTGGAAAAGTCAACCGGATGTTGACTTATGAGTTAGAAGGCTCGGATATGAATTCCGATGATTCGGTTAGCTTCGGGTGATGATTTGTGACTTAGGAGTGTGATCGGAAGTGAGTTTGGAGGTCTGGAGTAGAATTAGGCTTGAATTTGAAAAGTTAGAATTTTGGCTATTTCTGATCGATAGGTGAGATCGGGGGGTCGGAATGGAATTCCGAGAGTTGCAGTAGCTTCATTAGGTGATTTGGGATGTGTGTGCAAAATTTCAGGTCATTCGGAGCTTTTTTGGGTTGGGTTTTGATCGAATGCGTGTTTCGAATGTTTTGTAAGAACTTAGGCTTGAATTCGATGAGAAATGATGGTTTTAGTCTTGTTTGAGGTGTTTTGATGATTGGAGCAAGTTGGAAGAAGGTATTGGATCATTTTTGTGTTTTTGGTTAGGGTCCCGGGGACCTCGGGGTGAGTTCGGGTGGTTGAACGGAGAGTTTTGGAGTTGTGGCATGTTTAACTTTGCTGATATCTGGTGTTTTCGCACCTGCGGTTATGGGACCGCAGGTGCGGTCTCGCAGATGCGAGCAGGAAGGCGCAGAAGCAGAAAAGTTGGTCCATGTCAGGTTCCACAGAAGCGGAAGTTAGGACCGCATAGGCGGCCCCGCTGGTGCGAAATTTGGGCCGCAGAAGTGGTCAAGGCCCTTAAGTGAATGTCCGCAGAAGCGGACGTGGACCACAGATGCGGAAGTCGCAGAAGCGACATTTTATCGCAGATGCGGAAACAACTGCTCAGATGATGGTTTTAATTCCTTCGCGAAATCTTACAGAACACATATTTTAACTTCGGACTTGGGGTGTTCTTGAGCGATTTTGAAGAGGGAATTCAAGGAATTCGATCAGGTAAGCATCCTTGAACTTAGAACATGATTTTATCATGCGAATACATGAAATTTGACTGAAAACTCAAGGAATTAAAGTCAAAAATGGTGGTTTAGGGCTGAAACCTAAGAGAACAAAATAGGAATTTGAGGGGTCATTTCGACTCCGATTTTGGTGTTCTTTATATGTATAGACTTGTGGCGAGATAAGGAATCCGGTGATGTTAATTTTCTGATTTTTCGAGAAGTGGGCCCGGGACTCGGGTTTTTCCAACTTCGTGATTTTCGATGTTTTTCGAGTCTTTTCGATTGGGTTATATTCCCTTAGCATATTGTGACGTATTCGTTGTGGTTTTGGTCAGATTCGACGCACGAGGAGGTGAATTCGAAAGGCAAGGGCATAGCAAGCTAGGACTTTGGTCAGCTTGAGGTTAGTAATAAGTGTAAATGCTGCGTTGAGGGTTTGAAACCCCGAATTTGCACATCGTAGTGCTATGTGAGGTGACTTGCCCGCCGTATAACGGGCGTGGGGTAGAGCACCGTCGGGGATTGTGACTTGGTCCATCCGGTTAATAATATTACTACCTAATTGATTTTAGTTTTTGTGATATCCTTATAAAAATGGATTAATTGTTATAATTGGGCTTTGTGCCAACTACTTGAATCCTTCAGGGATTGATTTTACTGGTATCTTACCATATTTATAGATGTTAAACTCAGTCCTGGTATTTAATATTGTGTTTGGAAACTCAGCCATTTTTCTTAAATTAGAAACTAAATGAATATTTTAAATGAAGTTTGGGGCTGAATATTTTTATACTGTTATGTGATTTTTTTTGGACTGAGTATGGGATCGGGCAGCACGCCACAGTGGTATAATAATGATATTGATATGAGGCCAAGGGCCTGTTTGATGCCACGAGATGGCTTATTATTGCGCTTGGGCCGTAAGGGGCCCCTCCCGGAGTCTGCACACCCCTAGTGAGCGCCGTCGACGTTAAATAAATGGAGCGGGCTGCACGGCCGCAGCGGGGTACTGGAGGTACTGGTTTATGTGTTGCATTGCATATTTAATTGTCATTTATTCTTCATCTGTTGTGGCGTTATTATAATTGTCCTAGATGGTTATTGTATTTATAGCTTTACCTTGTGTTATTTAGGATTTCTTATCCTCAAACTTTATTTATATTTATTACTTGCTGGGTTGGAAGTACTCACAATATTCCCTGCAACTTGTGTGCAGATCCAGGTACACCACAGGGTGTGTGAGGATTTGTTTAGCTGAGCAATAGTATTCGGGAGTATCGAGGTAGCTGCATGGCGTTCGCAGCCTTGATCTCTCCCATCTATCTTTATCCTTTTATTCGTATTTCCTTTCCTAGACAAACTTGTGATTAGGTGAATATTTTGTATTAGAGGCTCATGTTCGTGACACCAGATCTGTGGGCTATTTAGTATTTTATTTTGGGGTTTTCGAATTTTAGAAATTATTATTTGGTTAGTGTAAATGGTCGGGCTTGCCTAGCAGTGTGTTGGGCGCCGTCACGATCGGGGTTTGGGTCGTGACAAGGTGGTATCAGAGCCTAGGTTACTTGGTCTCGCGAGTCATGAGCCGGTTTAGTAGAGTCTTGTGGATCGGTACGGAGACATTTATACTTATCCTCGAGATGCTGCAGAACCTTTAGGAGAACTTCACATTCTTGAATTCTTATCGTGCGTCCTTGATTCAGCTTGAAAAGTAACTTTTGAAATTCCTTCCACGTGTTTGTATGCGCGAACGAGCGCTCAGTGTCAGGTGTGCTTTGATGGCTTGTGATTCCCCGATCGAGGGGCAAGATGTAATCTCTGTGACTTTATGTTGGGCCAGTCTGGAGGACTTGAGGCCGGGTCTTTGCCTATGGCTTGAGCACCGAGGTGCTGACTATGTGAACAAGTGTTTGAACCTATATGTTCGGTATTGTGCCTATTAGTGGAAGTAACGGCTGGATAGCTATATGATGAGTATGCTAGTACTACGAGATGTATCTACGTGACTTGGAAGCGATGAGGAAGGTCTACTGGATGATAGAAGAACTATTAGGTGTTTGAATTCCCATTGTGATTCGAGGTATAGCTCCGAGTCATAGGCGCGTGAAGAATCTTTTCATGTTTCCAGTTGAGAGTGAAGTAGAAATTTTATGTTGCGGTATGAGTTCAGACTCAGGAAGACTAAGTGACTGTGTACAGTATAGGACGGTGGAAAGTATACCAAAAATGGTAGTTGGAGGCAAAGTAGGTGGGTCATCTCCTGCGGAGTGATTTAAAGTTGTGTGATCCTTATGTTATCTATTAGAAGATCTCATTTACAAGTGAAGAAAATGTGTAGACATATAAATTGGATCGCCTAGAGAGTGGGCTTAACGGTTGTGTGAGTGAATGCGAGATTTGCAGAAGAGTTAAAATTTCTAGATGATTTGTGTTTCCACAAGCTTATGAAGGATTGAGTTTAATCTCACTATGGTATTAAGGCAACAATGGAGTATGTGCGTTATGAGTTGTTGGGAGTGTTTTGATCTATGGCTTCGAGCCAAGTTGGGGAGTTTGCTATTGATTAGCTAATTGTACGGTTATGTGCTATGTTGGTTCCGGTTTGAGGCATGCTGGCGAATCAGTTCTGGTTGCGGAAATTGAGCCGAGGATGGCACGAGTGAAGAAAAATTTTGACAAAGGTTATATGGTGCTTCGTAGATGTGTGAGAATCACAGGATGTCTTAAGCTGTTGTTGGTAAAGAATGCTCGGCGCATGGAGCAGGAAGATGTTTGTTTGTATTGGGATGAGGTCATACCCTGCGGTGTCAGAGTGATATTGAGGCACGGGTGGTTCTGTTCGTTTAATCAGGCTAAATGCAGTTAAATAGAGTAAATGACTCTCGAGAATGGTACTAATGTGGTCGAGATTCTACATATGACAATTGGATATCTTAAATTTGTATATGTGATTAGAAACTGAGTCTCCATTGGGAGAGGTCAAGATGTGTAATTTTTCTATATCCATTGTGGGCTTCTATGTAGCACTATCAGGAAGGTGCAGGTAATGGATCGGAATTCGTAGAATATTTTATGATGTTTGACTTGCGATGTAGCAGTTGGAAGGTACGAAATGGTTCGTGGATGTGAGACAGGATGGTCTCGTGATTCAAAGTCATCGGGATAAGTGCAGATGGATAGAGTTATATGTTGAATGCAGTTACCATTATTCCTAAGGAATCATGTAAGTCGAAAGAAGATGGATTGGTTAGCCATATATCTGATGGCATATTGGTGGTAGAGATCAATTCCTTCAGCATGATCCAGTTACGCGTGTGATTTGTGGCGGTACAAGTGAGGCCTGTCGTCCGTCGTAGTCGATGTTATTCAAGAGTATTCCATTGTTATAGGCCTGTTACGTGTAGGCGGATCCCGAAAGGGTTATGGTGGGTTAGACCACTACTTAGAGGAGTGCATATTCTACGGTTATGAGAATTCACCTGTGTGTTTGCTATGGTTCTCCTAAAGTGAGTTAAGTGGAAAGTTTTTATATGATGAAGTGTTAATCTAATAGTGGTTCTGAAGCTTTGATGAAAAGCGTGTCATTGAGCATAGTTTCCTATATGCTATTTTTGTATACCTTACTTCCTATTTTCTAAGGAGAGCACGTATTAGTGCGTGAGCTAGGCAGTTCCTTCCAGAGTTCGTCTTCCTTTTTGTACTGCGATTTAATCGGTAGCCTATCAGCACCTTGTGGCATCATACAAGACTTTTGATTATGTACGGGGTGGCTTATTGCCTAAGCGGTTCGTACTGGATGAGGTCACGCAATGGGACGAAGTTAAGTGGAGGTTTGGTACTGCGAGTAGATTTGTGTGTTATGTCTCTATGGTAGGAGGCGGGCTCTCAGTTTTGTTTTGTGATGGTACTGGAGGGCTTGAAGTACAGCTCTTTAATTTGAGTCATTTTCATGATTTGGGTATGTTCGGACTGTTGCTTATTGGTGCGCGTATTGTGCGAGTTGTGGCTTAGTTCTGTACTAATGTGTAATGTCACCAGAGTAGTGTGTTGATTAGACGAGATCGTTGGGATCTTTAATGAGTACGAGCAGATTCGATTTCAGTATGTTGGAAGGATAATATCGAGCTTCGACTTAGAAATTTGATGTAGCATTTGCCAAAGGGGAAGTGGTTTCATGAATGGTTGATCTGAGAAATGGTGATGGCTTACTGCGTGTTTTAGTTATCAGTTGCAGTATATGTAAAAGTATTGGAAGGAAACTTTAGTTGTTAAGAGGTTTTCTACCGGTACTCGGGTGTTGTGGGCAACTACTGTGAATAGAAGTTATCGTTTTGAGTGTTTGGGTTATGTGGAATATCATATGATTGCACCTGAGGTTGCAGGTATGGGTTATTACAGCTGGTTCGGGCTTATTCTGAATATAGATGTGAGGTTCCGGTTTTTGGATGATTTCGGAAAATGGAATGTGGTCCTATGATTTATAGGCGGGACTGGATTGTGTAATTATAGTTAAAATGCATTGTCGGACCTATGTGAGATAGGGTGACGTGGAATCACCCCCGGGTATATGCATGGAAGGGTTATTCAGCGATTGGTTGGCTTGTAGCACAGCTCTGGGTACGCTCGAGGACGAGCGTTTGTTTAAGTTGGGGAGGATGTGATGACCCGACCCGTCGTCTCATGAGTTACAGCCCCGTTTCCCCCATTTTATGCTTCTTCATGTTTCATCATCGGTATTTGGTGTGTTAGAGTGATTTGAGTTGGTTTTGGTAGGAAATGAGGCACTTAGTCTCTTTAAGGAAGGTTTGGTTTGGAAAAGTCAACCAGATGTTGACTTATGAGTTAGAAGGCTCGGATATGAATTCCGATGATTCGGTTAGCTTCGGGGGATGATTTGTGACTTAGGAGTGTGATCGGAAGTGAGTTTGGAGGTTCGGAGTAGAATTAGGCTTGAATTGGCAAAGTTAGAATTTTGGTGATTTCCGGTCGATAGGTGAGATTTCGATCCGGGGGTCGGAATGGAATTCCAAGAGTTGCAGTAGCTTCCTTAGGTGATTTGGAATGTGTGTGCAAAATTTCAGGTCATTCGGAGCTGTTTTGGTTGGGGTTTTGATCGAATGCGTGTTTCGGAAGTTTTGGAAGAACTTAGGCTTGAATTCGATGAGAAATGATGGTTTTAGTGTTGTTTGAGGTGTTTTGATGATTGGAGCAAGTTTGAATAAGGTATTGGATCATGTTTTTATTTTTGGTTGGGGTCCCAGGGACCTTGGGGTGAGTTCGGGTTGTTGAACGGAGAGTTTTGGAGTTCTGGCATGTTTAACTTTGCTGCTATCTGGTGTTTTCGCACCTGCGGTTAAGGGACCGCAGGTGCGGTCTTGCAGAAGCGAGCAGGAAGGCGCAAAAGCGGAAAAGTTGGTCCATGTCAGGTTCCGCAGAAGCAGAAGTTAGGACCGCATAGGCGGCCTCGCTGGTGCGAAATTTGGGCCGCAAAAGCGGTCAAGGCCCTTAAGTGAAGGTCCGCAGAAGCGGACGTGGACCGCAGATGCGGAAGTCGCAGACATTTTACCGCAGAAGCGGAAACAACTGCTCAGAAGATGGTTTTAATTCCTTCGCGAAATTTTACAGAACACATATTTTAACTTCGGACTTGGGGTGTTCTTGAGCGATTTTGAAGAGGGAATTCAAGGACTTCGATCAGGTAAGCATCCTTGAACTTAGAACATGATTTTATCATGCTAATACATGAAATTTGACTGAAAACTCAACGAATTAAAGTCAAAAATGGTGGTTTAGGGCTGAAACCTAAGAGAACAAAATAGGAATTTGAGGGGTCATTTGGACTCCGATTTTGGTGTTCTTTATATGTATAGAGTCGTGGCGAGATAAGGAATCCGGTGATGTTAATTTTCTGATTTTTCAAGAAGTGGGCCCGGGGCTCGAGTTTTGCCAACTTCATGATTTTTGATGTTTTTTGAGTCTTTTCGATTGGGTTGTCTTGGACATATTACCATAGGCTGCCTCGAGCCCGCTAACAGAACTTGCCAGCTTCTCATGGGACTCAACCTGCTTTTTCTCGGCCTCCAGGTAGGTGTTCATTTCTTCCGTGGTAAAATACTCGGTCATAGACCGGGAGTGTGAGGGACCACTAGGGAGCTATGACACTAAGTCACGGATGGAGGCAAGCTAGGAATTTAGCATCCCAAATGGTCCCTCGGCCTGAGTAGCCTGTGAGGAGGACCCCTCAGCTACAACAATCTCCATTTTTCTCTTCTTGCTCTTTAGCACACTGCCTTCTCCTATCACTCTCAATGGGTGAAAGGGCTTGTCCACTGGTATCAAATGATCTCCATCCCATTCCTCAACCTACGCACGCCGGCATAACTTTATAATCAATGATGAAAATATCAATGTCAAGCCACGTTGAAGCACATACTCCTTCAGCTCCTGAACGATGTAGTAACCGACATTTACTGGAATGCCATCAAGGATGCAAGCAATTACAAGGGCCTTAATATATGTGGTATCAGACACGTTCCTACAAGGAGACACTCTGTCGCAATGATATACAACCACATTTTTGCTTCAGATGCAAAATCACCACATTTGATGCCTTTTTTCATTTTAGCCCAAGTCAATGTTTGACATGTAGGACAAAGCTCTGAAACTTGCCAATCATCATTGTCGCATGTATTTCATTCTCGCATTGGCTCGAGCAGATGATTTTGAAGCCAATAGACATCATTTATCTCTTCAACTCCAAATTTCACAACATCTCCCTTTATTGTATGTTCACAGTTTTGGAAATGTGTATGCTTTAAGTTTGCATAAAATTCCCTCACCCATTCCTCATTTGCATGGAGTGGGGATGAAGCACGTCCAGCCGCTTGATACTAACCGGCCATGGAAATCCGGAAGGAGCTCGGCCACTTTGTCATCGGCAATTCCTTTCTCAAGTTTGAGCTTCTTCGTGAGGAGATTATCATAATACCGTTTTGACAATCGGAAGACATGAATCTCTTGGTATCATAGTTTAAATCCTCAGCCACTTCTTCAATTTCGTGATCAAGCGTCGCATTTTTGTTCATATTCGGGTCCAATTTAAGCTCAAAGTACCTTAAAAGATAAAAAAAAAAGTTAGTCGGGCATTAGATTTATGTTAAGCAAATAAAAGCACATAAACTAGGCCAAAGAATCAAGCCAAACGAGCTCCGGAAGCTACAGTTGCAAAGCTACTAGAATTGCAAAATTCTGCCAATCATCCACCTGTAGAATATTCGTCGTAGAAGCGGCTCCTCCCTTTTCCACTTATGCGGTGTTCATTAGAGGCCTAAAGACTGTCGACTCTTTTCAATTTAAATCACATTTTTGGCACAAAATTCTTACTCAAGACTTCTGAATTTGTGCTCTACAAGATTACACGACTTGATTAAACAAAATTTTAAGGTACTCAGAAACAAATTTCTTTTTGGACAATTTGTCGAACGTATGACAAGCACGGAGTGATTTTTCACTCTTTAAAGCAACTTGATACTTAGATTGCCCTATTTGTTTTTCATCATCAACAGCACACACAAACACACTCTCAACCAATGTCCCTCACTCCTAAAACTAACATTGATATAAAAAGGGGGAAAACGGGAGTGTGGGAGAAACAGCCATGGAAAAAAAGAAACAGAGATGAACAAGGAGAAAAAGGGGAGAAGAGAGCAGTTGAGAGAGGGATGAAGATGAGTACCTGATTGTCTTGTGTGATAGCAGTAGAAATCAAGAGCAATGGAGATGTAGAGTAGCAGTTATGTATGAGAGGAGTTAGAGTTTAGGAGAAAAAAAGATAGAGTGTTACCTTCTTAATAGAGGGATGTGTTCTTTAAACATACCCGACAGGCCGCTTCTGCGGAAAAATAAGCGCTTCTACGTGAGCGCTCCTACGAAGAAGGGACCGCTTCTGCAATTTTCTTGCATCTGTGATAAGTTTTGCCCTTTAGCGAGGCTGCATCTACGAAAAAAGTTACACAGATGCCTTTTCTCGCAGATGCGGTTGCACCAGATGACTGATGCAGACTAGGTAGCCACTATTATCGTTCACTCCAACACCTCAAACTCCTCAATTCAACTCCAAAAAATTTGAAACTTTGCACATCAAAATGCTCAACCAAAAAAAAAAGATAATCTACAAAAATAAAAATCTAACAACAACATTTGAAAACGATGAGTTTCCTTCCACCAACCACCGCATTTAACGTCGTGGCACGATGCCAATGACCTTTACCACTTTTCTCTCCACTTGGAAGATATGAATTGGTCACCTAGCTTAGAATCGAGCTTGTGACCACGAGAAACAGGTGTGTAAGCTGATGATCAAGCCAATCTTCAATTTCTTCATTTTGTATTTCTTGGCTTTCATGTGAGAAATGTCATTTTATCTTCTTGAATATGAAAATTGCAAGATGTATAGCTCTTGTCATTCTTTTTTATACTCCCATATGGACTCACACGGCTCAATTCCCATGATACCATGAAATTCCAAAGTTGAAAAATGCTTAGAATGTGATATCAAGCCTTCAAATTGCAATTTTTTTCCGAATTTCGACATCCTCTTTTTCCCCCGAATTATAGTCATTTTAAACCATCTTTTCAACTACACCGGTTGACTCTAATTCTATATCAAGCATGGAGTCAGTTGGCAGAAGTTCAATTCTTGATTCCTCAAAATAAAGCTCACTTTCTTCCTCGAAGTTGGACTCTTCTTAACCTCTTTCCACCCTCTCAAGTTGGTGGGCATAATGAGGCTCAACCAATATTTTCATTTTATCTTCCAAATTGCGGATATTCTCATCATTTTGAGTTAGTACTTGTTTCAAGTCCTCGAGTGCCAAGTTGTGCTTCTCCTCATTTTCAAGAATGACCTCCAACATGAGCATCATCCTCTCGTTTTGAGCATTTGAGAGTTCTTCTTGATTTGGATCAAGTGCCAAAGAAGGATTTTCGGCTTCAACCTCTAAGGAAGGTTCTTGGCTATCATTCACTTTCGAGGCTTTTTGGGCCTCTAAAACCTCAAGCATTTCTCCCATTTTTGAGTTCAACCTTGCAAGCGCCAAATCATTTTGGAGACTATTTTTCGAAAGCTCCTCCAAGGCATTTTGCTCGTTGTTTCCTCCTTCAAGTAGGCATTTCATCGTGTGTTTGGACTCTCCATTTTGACCATGCTCAATTTCTTCCACTTCCATATCCCTTTAGTTTTCATCAAAAAAAGTAGAATCATCATAGAGGGGGTCTGGGGAAGCGAAGGACAAATAAGAACAATTGGCCTAATGACCATTTTGATCACCACACTTGTCATATATACTCCACTCATGGGTTTGAGATTATGCGCACAATCTGCCCCCGGGAGAATTTAGACAATTTTACCATGAGTGTGGTCCTCCAGAATAAGGACAAGGGTCATGAAAGTATGGACAACTACCATCCGACCAATTTTCGTTCCATGATTCCATTTTTCAAAACTAAGAAAATGAACAATAAACAATCAAGAAAACAACAAGAAAAATAAACAAAGATAAGAAAATTAATTACATAAATATTCACAAGTTTGGACCAAAGCACGTACGCTTATTTCTCAAACAACCTAATACGCCAAATTGTTCCCCAAAAAATGGCGCCAATTTTGATGACATCCAAATCCACTACTAAAAAGTAAATAGACACAATCGCATGCAATATAACTTATCCAACTATGAGTCGGGGTCAAATCCCATAGAGAATAATGTGCAGGCGATTAGGCGCGTAAAAGAATTATAACTTATTATGCTAAGCCAAACACATAGAAAGGATTTTGGAGAAAATATTTATAACTAAATGCGAGCATGTAAACTAACCTAGAAAACGAGCAAAATGATTAATGGCTATAAGCATGGATGCACTGGGAATTACACTCAAGTAACAATTCAATGCATTTTACGATTTTACAAATATGAGCGAGTTTATGTTGATTAGCCTCGGGTATTAATTATTTATTAGCTTCGACCGAAGACTAACAAGACTTACTAATTGGATTATCCCTAAAATAATTAAGAGATTAAGCACACCCGAATATGACTACAAGTAGTTCAACCCTATCCATAGATAAAATCTATAAAGTGAGGGTTAACGCCTCAAATACTTGTTAATAATCTTTTTCAACCCCAAATTATCTTTTCCAAAGTTAATAGGCGAGTCCTAGGTCAGCTAATTCCTTTGAAAATATTATAGACAATAATAATTAAAGAAACAATAACTCACATCAGTATAAATAAAAATCATTCAATACGTAAGCACGACAAGATATTTAATCCCCACTTTAAAAATGAATATTCCATAAACAAGATTCAAGTATTGGAAAAAATAATACACACTTAGATATTCAATACAAAACAAGGAAATGAAGAAATGAACATAAATGAGTAAGAAATTCTCAACCAAAAGCTTCAAATCTTCAAGACCCAAGTGTGTGCGCAACAACCCTAGCTCCAAAACTCGTGTTCTCTTATCAATATATGCCCAAGATGTCCAGAGATCGGCCTAAGGTGTTTTACAAATGAGCTAGGTCGTGTATTAAAGGGCTTGGGATGGAAAATATGTGAAATGCCAAGTATGTCTAGAGCTGAAGGCCGTTGACCGCACCTACAGAAAATCATCGCATGTGCGGCTCCGCAAAAGAGGACATTCATTCTCAGATGCAAAATTTGTGGAAAATTGCCTACTCCGCAGATGTGGACATGTCACCGCATAAGCAGCTCCGTAGATGCGCATTGCCAACCACAGATGCGGTCACAGTGGATAATTGGTAATTTGCAGAGATGCGGTCCTCTACTCGCAGACACGAGCTCGCAAACGCGAGCTGTGTTTCGCATATGCGAAATCACTGAAGGAGTTTGCACTATTTCAACTCTCTTTTGCTTAATTCCATTTCATTTGATTTGAATTATCTTCAAGACTCATTGAACCTGAAAATATAATAATGCACAGCATAAATGACCTCATTTTATAATTAAAGGACACAAAAATTGAAGAAAATAGACTAGAATAAATGGTAAAATCACCACTCATCAATGGGGGGTGCTGGCATTGAAAATGTACATACTTTTTGTATATAGCTGCCACTTGTCCATGGTAGCTTTAGATTTGCAAATCTATATATGTATATTTCGAATAGATGATGTATTGATGTAACGACCCGACCGGTCGTTTTGAGCTTTTGCACTTCGCTCGCCAATTTTTGGGCATGAATAGCCGCGCGTGATGTATTATGACTTGTTTAAATCGTCGGTTTTGGTTTTCAGGGTAATCGGAATGAATTTGGAAGAACAGTTCTCAGTTTGAAGCTTAAAATTTTAAAGGTTTGACCAAGTTTTGACTTTTTAGTATATGATCTTGGGCTGGAATTTTTATGATTTGGTTAGCTCCGTTAGGCGATTTGGGACTTAGGAGCATGATCAGAATGTATTTTGGAAGTCCGTGGAAGGTTTAGGCTTGAATTGGCGAAATTGAAATTTTGGCGTTTTCCGGTTGATAGGTGAGATTTTGATATAGGGGTCGGAATTGAATTCCGAAAGTTGCAGTAGGTGCGTTGTGTCATTTGGGATGTGTGTGCAAAATTTCACGTTATTCGGACGTGGTTTGATAGACTTTTTGATTGAAAGCGGAATTTGGGAGTTTTTGGAATTCTTAGGATTAAATCCGATGCAAATTTGGTGTTTTGGTGTTGTTGTGAGCGTTCCGAAGGTTGGAACAAGTTTGAATGATGTTATGGGATATGTTGGCATGATTGGTTGAGGTCCTGAAGGCCTCGGGTGAATTTCGGGTGGTTGAACGGATCATTTCATGTTGGAAAAAGTTGCAGAAAAACTGATGTTGGTGTTGCAGGTTTTTGACCTTCACATTCGCGATGGATGTCCCGCGTTCGCGAAGGGTTAGGATGAGAGGCAGTGGAGTTGGCCTTCGCGTTCGCGAAGGTGGTCCTGCATTTACGAAGGGCTGAGGTCAGTGGTCATCGCGTTCGCGAGGGTTTTGCCGCGTTCACGTAGAGGAAGTGGAATAGCTGGGACCCCAAGGCATTTGTTCTACGCGTTCGCATAGTAGAGGTCGCGTTCGCGAAGAGGTGGGTCAGTTGTACATCGCCTTCGCGAGAGTGTTCACGCGTTCGCGTAGAAGGAATTTTGGTCAGTAAAGCTTTGTGCTTCGTGAACGCGAGGGTTCTGCCGCGTTCGCGATGAAGAAAATATCTGGGCAGACAGTTTATATTTAAAAATCGGGGGTTTAAGTCCAATATCACAAAAGCCATTGGAGAGCTCGAGAGAAGGTGAAATTTGAGGAGATTTTTAGTGGAGCTATTGGGGTAAGTATTTTTCACTTATATTTGGTTTAATTCCATGATTTAGTCTTGAATTTCATCATTTAATTTGAGAAACTAGAGTGGAAATTGGGGAAAAATGAAAGAAAAGTTTGAGAATTCTTTTGGGGATTTGAATGGGCATTTGATGTCGGATTTTGATGATATTGGTATGTATAGACTAGTGAGAGGATAAGGATTCTATTGATGTGATTTTTAATGGATTTCGAGACGTGGGCCCGGGGGCCGGGTTTAGCCAATTTCAGGATTTTGAGTTTAATTTGATAATTTTCACGTGGACTTTGTCCCTTTGGCATGTATTCACGTTATGATTCGGATTTTGGATAGATTCGAGGCGATTTGAGGCTGATTCGAGTGGCAAGGGCATCGCGGTGTTGGTGTTCGTCCAGATCGAGGTAAGTAATGATTGAAAATGTTGTCCTGAGGGTATGAAACCTCGGATTTCACATCGTTGTGCTACTTTGAGGTGACACACACGCTAGATGACGAGCGTGGGGCCGTGCACTATTGGGAATTGCGACTTGCTCCGTCCCGTGCGGCTGTTAAATCGCGTATTTGACTGAAAGTTGTTTGATATCATTGTGTTCTGGAAAATATTACTATGTTTTGGGCTGAATGCCATATCTGGGCCTTGGCTTTTTGCTACTGTTTCCTCGCACTGTTTGATTTGAAAGCATATCCTCAGTCATGATTTTTACCTGTTTACTTTTGATTCAGTTTTAATACTCTGTTTTAAATATATGAAAGTTGTTTGGGCTGAGCACCATGTTCTACTGATAGCCCGAGTGGCTTGTGCGGCTGATGACTGAGAGGGACCGAGGGTCTGATTGTGAGGTTGATGACTGAGAGAGGCCGAGGGCCTGGTGGTGAGGATTATATATATACATATATTTATGGATAGGGCTGCACGCCATAGCAATATTATATTTATGGATCGGGTTGCACGCTGCAGCAATATTATATATATTTGTGGATCGGGTTGCACGCCGTAGTGATATTGATATGTATATGGATCGGGCTGCACGTCGCAGCGATATATTGGATCGGGCTGCACGCCGCAGCGATATAGCGCTTGGGCTGTAGGAGCCCCTCTGGAATCTGCACACCCCCAGTGAGCGCAGTCGACTATATATATGGATCGAGCTGCACGCCGCAGCAATATATGGATCGGGTTGCACGCCGCAGCGGTTTTTGTAAGGTACCTATTGAGCGTGAGTGCTGAGTGTGAGTGTCGATTGATGAGAGTCGACTCTCGAGTGACTGAGAGGCTTGCCCGAGGGGCTATATATATATATGAGTGATTTTTTGCCCGAGGGCTTATTTTTATGAAATTACTTATTTCACTTCTCCTTAAAGTGAGTCTATATTGAATATGTTGAATTAAATTACCAATTTCACTCATCTTTATACTGAGCCTCTATAGAAAATGTTAAACAAATATTTTGAACAATTTTCATTGAAACTGGAGTTTTTACGAGATGTTCGGAATTTAATCACTGATTTGGCTTTGTTATTTCCTCTGGCACTTTTCATGTTTTGAGATGTATATGCTTTATGTTTTGCCCGAGGGGCTGTATACGAACTACGTTTTGCCCGAGAGNTTTCCAAAATGCCTTAAACTCATCTTTTGAATTCTTCATTAACCTCAATCCCCGTTCTCCCGAGTTTATATCATTGTTTGTGGATGAAAATTGCGAAAAGGCCTTAAAGGAGTCAGTGAGGAAGATGTTGAAGTTATTCTCGACAAGGTGATGATGCTCTTCCGTTACTTGCAAGAAAAAGATGTGTTTGAGAAGTATTATAAACAGCACTTGGCAAAGCGACTGCTTTCAGGAAAAACAGTTTCCGATGATGCTGAAAGAAGTCTGATTGTTAAGCTGAAGACAGAATGTGGTTATCATGGAGATGTGTGTACTTATCCTCGGGAGGCTGCCAAACCTTTAGGAAAAACTTCACATTCTTGAATTCTTATCGTGCGTCTCTGATTTAGCTTTAGAGGTAACTCTTTGAATTCCTTCCACGCATTCGTACGCGCGCATGAGNCAAGCTTCCTTATGTATTCTTGTGATTTTCCCGGCCATGTTGGTCTTTATGTTGATAGACAGTTGGAGTAGATGCTCATGACAATTGACACCCCGATGTCTGGCTTGTGTATATACTCCGCACTATTCATTTAGACTTACATCATGAAATAGTTGATTAATAAATGGTATAATTAATTCGGGAGTTGTGTCGGCTGGCCTAGTTCCGCGATAGGCGCCATCATGACCGGGTCGGTTTTAGGGTCGTGACATGTTGGTATCAGAGCCTAGGTTACATAGGTCTCACGAGTCATGAACAGGTTTAGTAGAGTCTCGCGGATCAGTACGGAGATGTGTGTACTTATCCTCGGGAGGCTGCCAAACCTTTAGGAAAAACTTCACATTCTTGAATTCTTATCGTGCGTCTCTGATTTAGCTTTAGAGGTAACTCTTTGAATTCCTTCCACGCATTCGTACGCGCGCATGAGCGCTCAGTACCAGATGTGCATCGACGGCTTGTGGTTCCCTGATCGGGGGGCGAGATGTGATTTCTGTGTGTTGATGTCTGGCCAGTCTGGAGGAATTGAGGCCGGGCTTTGGTTGTAGCTTGCGTACTGAGGTGCTGATTGTGTGAGCACGTGCTTTTGGACTTATATATCTGATAGTGTCCATATTAGTAGAAGAGATGGATGGATAGTTACGTGATGAGTGTGATGTGACTGCGAGATGTGTTCATATGAATTGAATGAGACGAGAAGGGTCTGCTTTGGGGGCAGCAAGAACTATTTGGTGTTTGATTTCCATCGTGATTTGATGTGTAGCCCCGAGTTGTGGGTGTGATGAAGGATCTTTTCATGTTGCCTAGTTGTGAAATGAAGTAGATTTCACGTTGTGATATGAGTTCAGACTCGGGAAGATTAAATGACTGTGTAATGTTTATGACGGTGGAAGGGTATAAAGAGATGTTAGTTTGAGGCGAAGCAGGTGGGTTATCTCCTGCGGAGTGTTCTGAAGTTTGTGTGATCCTTATGTTGTTGTTGGAAGATCTCCTTTACTAGTGAAGTATATGTGTTGCAATTTAGATCTGGGTCACTTAAGAGAGTGGGCTTGACTGTTACGAGGGTGAACGTGAGATTTGCAGAAGATTTGAAGTACTAGATGGGCTGTGGTGCCCGAGCTTATGAAGGATTGAGTTTAATCTCACTATGGTATTATGGCAGTAATAGAGTATATTCATTATGAGTTATTGTGTGTTTTGATCTATGGCTTCGAGCCAAGTGGGGGAGTATGCTATTGATTAGTTGATTGCGCGGTTATGTGCCATGATGGTTCCAGTTTGAGGCGCATCGGTGAATCAGTTAGGGATTACGGAAGTTGAGACCGAGGATGGCTCGAGTAAAGGAAATTTCAATAAAGGTTATGTTATGCTTTATGGGTGTATGAGAATCGTGGAATGACTTGAGTTGTTATCGGTAAAGGATGTGCGGTGCATAGAACAGGAAGTTGCTTGGTTGCATTAAGGTGAGGTTACATTCTGTGGTGTCGGAATGCTACTGGAGCACAGGTCGTCCGATCCGTTTGATCGGGCTAATTGCGGTTTGAGTAGTGTGGATGACTCTTGAGAATGGTTCTATTGGGTTCAAGATTTTACATGTAATAGTTGGAGATTTTCAAGTTGTATATTTGGCTAGAAGTTGAGGCTTGCATTGGAGGGTGTCAAGACTCGTGGTATTTCTATATCATTGTGGGATTTTATATATCAATATCAGGAAGGTAAAGGTAATGGCTTTGGATTCGCAGGAAGTCCCTTCAGGGTAGGTATTTGTTACGACCAAAAACACTCACGCAAGTGCACGTGATCGTCAAGTAATAGAGTAGTGAGTAGAGTATCGTTCCCACGAAGACTTGTGATTAATCGTGGACTGATTCAAACTCAATTAATTTATCTATCCAAGAGATTCTTCACAAAATAGAGATGTAACTGTTTTTCTACCTAAACTATCAAGCAATAATGTAACTAGAGAAATTAACCGAACAAATGATGATTTCGAGTAACAAACAGTAGGAGAGGATATTCCAGGGTCACGGGCTAGTTAACAATCGTGTTGCGTTCTTGGCTTAAAACGACTAATTGATTTATCTGCGTTATTGGTTGACAAGGTTAATATTACTCATAAGAATCTGTCGAGTTCTTACTCGCCTATTCAAGTCAACTCAATGCCTATATGTCTATAGAATTAAGATTAACAAGAATGCATTTACAATTCCTGTATTTCAACCAAGCAAGGCAATTGAGTATATGTCTATCCCAATTGCAAATCCGTTCCCCGAGGCCCGGGTTCAAGAACTTGCTCTATTTAATTCAATATTCAATCTAAAGTTCCCACTTTCGAGTTCAACTCTAGATTCGTAGATAGTATTTCATTGTTAGCTACTCACCAAAATAATTAAAAGCATAATTAAATCAACAACCCAATATGATAAACCAACTTTGTCAAATTAGACCTCAAACAACAACATTCATATTTTACCCATGACCCTAGAACAATGGGTTTTAGCCACTCATACTAGTGTTCATCATAAATAGATTCACTTTCATCACAATTGGCAAAAAACAAAGGAAAGAAAAGAAGAACTTGATGAGCAAATCTCCTCCTTGCCTCTTGCCTCTCTCAATCTTGTATTATGCTATGAAAAACTTGATAAATTAACCTTGGGCGAGCTTGACTTTATATAGGTTAAGTGGGTTTCCCTCCAGATTTCCAATTCTGCCCCTGAATAAGTCTCTTCCGAACTGGGACTAGCGCGAGCTCGCGCTTCCTTCGCGCGTGACTTCACGCATGACTTCTGACATTCTGCCTCCAGCTCCTTAACTCGCGCGACTTCGCGCATGAGCTCGCGCACCTGGGCCATCATTTCTTCAATTCTTTGTCTCGTCCTCGTGCGCACTCAGCTCCAAGGGGTCGTTCTTGCTCGTAAATAGTTCCAATAGCCTCTTGAAAGCATCACATAAGCTCCTCATCCTGCAATGTATACAATTCACAATTAGAGCCTATTTTTCATCAATTAACCATATTATGACATTGGAATATAATCAAGCAGAAGCATAAACAATAGCTAAATTACCTAGATTTAGCCTATTATCAACACCCCACACTTAATTCATTGCTAGTCCTCGAGCAATCAAACTATACTGTCTAGAGGTTCCTTCACTCAACCATTTCCCCTAATGCATTACACCCTGAACAATTTATATACATTACACCTAGCAGTGAACAATCCTAGCCTCAAAGGTCGACTCTCAAGTGCCATGCAATATTCATACTTCCTCAACATACTCTACACAGAAGTCAAGACTTGCTTTTCCGTCACGATTCATATGCCCTCACAATAACATCAACGCAATTTGATATCAATCCACACATTCGAGTCGTATACTCACATATATCAAAGAAATCACTCACCCTCACAAAAGAAGTCACATGCATGCAATTGGTACCATAAGCTTGCCCTTAATGTAAATCTCTACTAATGCAGGCTCACTCAATCTAAAATCAATTAAAACTTTTTCATGGTTGTAATGTGGGCTAAGGGACGGGTAGGATATATTTAGGAATAGTGACTAACCCTCCTGAGCACTTTAACACATCACGCAATCACTTTAAGTTCAAATTCTTCAACCCACTTCACTTTCACAAACCGTATCTCCCAAAAATGCTCCCTTCTTCCTTAAGCACTATATTAATTCATACCCACTAGCAGGAACAAGACAACAATGTACTCATCTCTATATTATTTTTTTTCAGTTTATTCTTCTCTTTCTTTTCACTTTCCGCTAGTGGTGTATTATTTTACAAAACAAATGCACCTCTCTTCCTTTTATTGGTTCCACTCAAAAGCCACCCCTCACTTAGTTCCTTCTTACTTCTTTTAGCGCTCATCTCACCATTAAAGTGCTTTAAGAGGTAAAAGGATCAAAACAAGATCAATTACGAAAAAAAGGATATAGGCTTGTAATGTGGGTTCCAAACAAAAGTCTATAGGCTCAAATGGGTTAACTAGGGATAGATTTTATTTGTGATAAGCAATTAAGCTAAAAAGGATCAAAGAAAGCCTAAATCATTTTTCAAACCAAGCATCACCTAAAATTTCGCTTCAACTCACATACCGGGCAAGTTCTAGACACAAGTACAATACACGGACTACACAAAAACCTCACCACACATGGCATATGACTCATTCCAGATCAGCTCATCAAGACACTCCATTACGAGCATTCAATTCAGTAACAAACATACAGATTAAGGCATTTTAGTGAGATTCAACAAACAAGACTAAGCGTTACGCTCTAGGTGTCTATTGTGTTCAGGTGTGTCAATGCTATGGGTTCTCTTTTGATTCTGTAGCTCGTAGCCCATTAACCTAATCTAAAAATAAAAATAAAAAAAAACAAACTAAAAAAACTACCTATACCCGGTTCAAGGTAAACCCTTGGAAAAGAACTGTGGCCTAAAGAAAAACCAAGAGGGAGTTGCTACACTACCTAAAAAAAAAAATCTTTTTGTTGTTTTCTATAGACTAACTTCCCTCAAGAAAATCGCCTACAAGATCCGTCATCAGGAAGAGCCTACAATTTTTCAGTTTTTTTTTTCTCGACTCAGTCCCTCAAGAACCCCGTCGAGAGGGATCTATCGTCGGGCCGAGCCACCTATCTATTTTAAACTAATGATTCCTATTTAACACCAACACTATCAAAGTCAAACAACCAAAACAAAACAAAACCAATAATCAATTGATACAACTACATACATATAATGAAGTACCCCCACCCCACACTTAAAGATAAAGACATGTCCTCATGGATTAAAATTGAAAGAACAGTGAAGGAGGGGAACTTCCCTGAAGTCTCACTCCTGGTCGGAGACGGTGTCTGGGCTTACGTTGCACGCACGCCCCAGATCACGCAGCCAACCCATGAACTTCTTCTCCGACTTGGCTTGTCGGTCAGCCATCGCGTCCACACGGATGCCCAAATCAGTCACTGAGGAGCGTAGCCCAGCTACCTCCTGCTCCAATGCTGTGAACCGGGACACCCTGGCAGTTCCTGAAGAGGACGCTGCTCCTGACGGTGCTGCAGCTGTTGCGCTGGGCGCATGGGCCTGCGTTTCGCCGTCCACGTTCATTTGTTCAGCCTTCTCGTCCTCCGATGCATCAGAGCCACTCTCAGCCGCTCCACCTACTGCTGCTGCTGGGGCTGGCACCGTGGTGCTCTTTTCCGGTCGGATCTTGTGGTTTTTTTTTACCAGCCCATCTACACGAAGATTTTCGGGCACCTGCACTTGCCTGCAAAGCATAGTCACCAAAGAGGGGAAAAAGAACCCATACCTGAGTTGGGAGCTCCGGATAAATATTTCGTCGTGGATCACCTTGGCCATATCGAAGGGAAGACCCTTGACGAAACACCAAATCAATGCAGCTCGGGGTCCATTCACCTCCGTAGTATTTTTGGAGGGAATAAGGCGACTGTTAATCACATATAACCAGCTTTTCCCCTCTGGGGTTAAAGAGGAGGAGTGGAACTTCTCACCGTGTTCCATCCACTCCACCATTTTTCCGGGTGCGCAAATATCATCAAAGAAACGCTCCCACTTGGTGTCTGTTGGATTTTTGCCATACTCATAAAAGTCCGTATTCTCGGGTAGAGGATCGGGCAACTGATGTGCTGTGCGTATCGCCTCAATGGAGGCATCTACCGCCTTGCGGCGCACCGTGACCACATTGTCTATATGATCTGGCAGATTAGCATAGAATTCTCTCACAACCATTACATTAGCCTCCCCTGGCTCATCAATGAAGGTCTGCAAACCCCGCACCATCAACTCCGAATACATGTGGGGGCAGCGCTCCTTGACCGAACGGATGTCAATGCCCCTCTCCGGAATTGGCTTTTTAGCGGCTTTCTCCGTAAAGCGGGTCTGAGCCTCAACTGAAACAAATTTGTTGCTGTCATAGGGGCGTGCAGGGGCTGCCCTTTGTGTCCTAGATGTGCCAGCTTGGCGGCTTGATGATGGACCAGTGGTTTGGCGCTTTCGCGATGGTGCCATGATACCTGCAAAACGGGAACACATCAGCCCAGCCCAACAACAATATTGTGACTTAATGCGGTTACTCAGACTTCACATGCAAAAGTGGTCACAACTACATAATCATGCTCATTGGGACCTTTCCTCAAACACCTTATGGGCATTAGGCCTTCACAACGCCTTTGAAGATGTTTAGAACAAGAACCACCCACATGTAGTCATCAAAACAAATCAAGTGGGATTCTACCCCACACTTATCATCCACCAACACCAAAACACATTGCACCAATTTCTACACAACATCTAAGTACAACTACTACAACATAAGCATAAGAATACAACAACCAAATGTGAAAAATAAAGAGAGAAAAAGAGAAGAAAGAAACTAGGGCTCATACCTGTGGTGAAGGAGAATGGGGAAGATGCTAGTGAACTCGAAGGGGGGTTCGCGAGAGGGGGGTGGGGAACGGGGGTGCTGGGATGAGGGAGAATGGGGGAAGATGAAGGGAGTGTTTGGAATTTGGGAGGGTTGAAGAACGGGGGGTGTTATTAGAGGGGGGTTTAGTCTAAAGATTAAACAAATAAAAAAAAAAACTAAAAACATACAAAAACACCGGAATTTTAACGGGCTAGCGCGAAGACTAGCGCTAACACGCGCTTACTTCGTGCAGGCCAGGCTGTGAGATGCGCGAACAAACGCGCGAGCTCGCGCTTACTTCGCGCAGGCCAGACAGTGAGATGCGCGAACAAAACGCGCGAGCTCACGCTTCCTTCGCGCGCCTTTGTGCTTCTCAGGCAGAATGTTTGCCCAGTTAGCGCGAAGTCGCGCTACTGGGCATTCGTTTTTTGTACTTTTTTCACCTGTATTGCCTTTGGTCGATGGTCTTTTCACCCGCCATTCGTCACCTGCATTGGTTAGTGTGCTAAAACACAAAATCAAACACTACTACTATCGTTTGGTTGCCTCCCAACCAGCGCCTTATTTAACGTCGTGGCACGACGGTTACAACACTTCAATAGGTTGCCTCCCATTCAGCGCCTGATTTAATGTCGCGGCCCGACTCAACACGTTCTCAAGCATCCGTCAAGTCCACCGAGGTCTTGTGACGTGCAAAGTCACCACCCCAGTAATGTTTTATCCTTTGACCATTCCCAAAAAAGTACCAGTTGAACTCATATCCCGCAATTCCACAGCTCCATGAGGCTTCACACTTACCACAACAAAAGGGCCTGACCAACGAGATTTAAGCTTTCCGGGGAAAAGCTTCAACCTCGAATTGAACAAAAGAACTTCTTGCCCTGGCTCGAACTCTCGATGTTGAATGTTCTTGTCATGCCACCTCTTAGTCTTCTCTTTATACAATTTGGCATTCTCATATGCGTGCAATCGAAACTCTTCCAGCTCGTTGAGTTGCAGCAACCTCTTCTCTCCAGCTAAGTCCCCATCCATATTCAGCTTTTTTATTGCCCAATAGGCCTTGTGTTCAAGTTCGACGGGCAAGTGACAGGCCTTCCCGTAAACCAATTTATACGGAGAAGCACCTATGGGAGTTTTGTATGCAGTTCGATATGCCCACAATGCGTCGTCTAACTTCCCGGCCCAATCTTTTCTATTTGCACTCACTGTTTTCTCAAGAATCTGCTTTACCTCTCTGTTTGATACTTCCACTTGACCACTTGTTTGGGAGTGGTAGGCGGTGGACACCTTGTGCTTGACTCCATACTTTGCAAGGATATTATTCAGCAATTTGTTGCAGAAGTGCGTTCCTCTATCACTGATCAACACCCTTGGAGTTCCAAAGCGTGTGAAGATGTGCTTCTTGACAAAGCTGACCACAACCTTTGCATCATTAGTGGAAAGAGCAATGGCCTCCACCCACTTAGATACATAGTCGACTGCCACCAAGATGTACCTATGACCGTTAGAATATGGAAACGGTCCCATGAAGTCAATTCCCCAAACATCAAAAAGCTCCACTACCAGAATGTTTTGCAGCGACATCTCGTGCTTCTTTGTGATCGTTCCGGTTCTTTTGCACCTGTCACACATTTTAACAAAAGCATGTGCATCCTTAAACAATTTTGGCCAATAGAAACCTGATTGTAGAACGTTCTGGGCGGTCCTATCACCACCATGATGACCTCCGTATGGTGAGGCGTGACAGTCATGAAGTATGGCAGTCATCTCCTCCTCAGGAACACATCTGCGCACTAACTGATCTGCACAGAGCCTGTACAAGAATGGCTCATCCCACATGTAGAGTGATCACGCTCAATTGAGTCTCAACAAAGACTATGCGGGCGTTGCAAATATAATCCGAGTATTATTGCCCAGAGTCGAACCACTGGGAACTAACCTATCAATCACTACTGACAAATTTACTAAATTCACACAATCTGTTTTCCCAAACCTTTTGATTCACAATGGTTGATTTTCTAACAACTAAAGACTGAAAGTAATCAACAACATAAAATTAACTAAACTTGACGTGTAAACAGTAGGAATAAGGTCTAAGGTAATGGTTTCCCCCGTTGGTACTTTCCTTGGTTGTATACGTCTTATAACTATAATTTAGTTGTCTCTATCAATCATGAACGCTCCAGCTATCATAAATCTTTCTCAAGTAAGTATGATAATTTACTAGACGCACTCTCTCAAGCTATGCTAGTTAGATTCTCGATACATTTCACTTAGATTGCACCCGAGATATCGTTATCTCTAATCCAACCTCTAAACCCTCGGTTATGACTCTCGTCTATACTCCGGGAGTGATGTTGTTTATACAATCACCTAAATATGCACTCTCTCTCAAGTAGATACATACTAAATAGGAACGGATAATTGAGGGCCCTTTCAACTAACCACAATCAAAACATGGATGAACAAATAGAGATTAACAAAAAAATCCAACTATATTAATAAAACAACCAAGTCATTCCCAACGGGTTCCACCAAAACCTTAGATGAAGGTATTTAGCTACTCTTAACAATGGGGAAATAAACTACGAAAAGATTCATAATTGTCAATTGCAAGAAAATAAGAGAGAATAAGAACAATGATGTTTTGGGTGATCTCTCACACTTGTTTCTCTTGCAAAATAATCTCCAAACTAAGTCTAACCTAGCCTTGGGCAAGTTTCCTACATATTATAAGGATTTTACATAAGCTTTCCCGAGTTGACACTTTGACCCCTCAAATTTCTGGACTGTGCACGAGCTACCGCGGCCGCGGCCGCGGTGTCGACCGCGGACACCTCTGTAGAAAACCGTGGCGCTGACCGCGGCTCCGACCGCGGGAAGCACTGAAGGTCTTTTTTTCTCCGCGTCACTTCTCTCATTCGCTCTTTTGCGTTCGGGTGCTTCTTGAGTGGGTGATTTCTTCACGTTTTTGCCTCCAAACACTTCATTTTTGCTTCCTCACATCTTGTATTCCCTGCGAAACCAAATAGCATCAATTAAAGCATTTTATTGGCAACTTACATTATAAAACAACAATAAAGCATGGGTAATTATGGCGTAAATAACAACTATATAGCCTATTATCAACACCCCACACTTAAATCATTGCTAGTCCTCGAGCAATCCACCACACTCCATAAAAATTCATTCCCTATGCTTTCCCTCAACGACTCACACCATGAACATTTTGCAAGAGTTACACCTAGTAGTGAGCAGCTTTTACCTCAAGAATCAAGTTTTTCGTACCCTACAACATTTGCACTTATTCAAACCACTCTATACAATAGTCAAGACGCACCTTTCCATCGTGAATCACATGCCCTCACATCACACAAGAGAGTAGTTCCATGTATATAATGATAGTGATACAACTAAGAACTCAATTAGACAGAATTCACTCACTCTCCAAAAGAAACATTCGCATGCAACAAAGACGCACCATAGGCTTGCCCCTAGTGTAGTACTCGACTAATCGAGCCTCACTCAGTCTAAGATCAATAGGAATTTATTTGCTTGTAATGTAGGCTAAGGGACCGGTAGGATACATTTAGATATAGTGACTAACCTCCCTAAGCACTTTTAATACAATTACATTGAACTTCAAACTCGTCATTTTGTAAGCCAACAATCCACCGTATTTAAGCATCCTCATACATTAGGTGCAATTTATACTAGCTACCACTTATTAATCACTACAAAATGTATGAAATTTTTTTCTTTCTTCTCTTTTTTTTTCGTGGTGCTTCTCTTTTTACACTTCACATTCCGCACCTTTTTCTCTATTTCCATGGTTCCACTTCGAAAACCAAACCACCACCCCACACTTTTGTTTTTGCATAATCTCAATACCATTCTAGTGCTTAGTGAGCGAGAGGAAAACTGGTTCAAACAGCCGGCTATTCAAACAATTGGGTAAGGTTCACATTGTGGTTGCCAAAGAAACATGCTTATAGGCTCAACGGGTTAACTAAGATGTAATGCATTCAGGTGGGTTCAAAAATTTTTTTTTTTGTTTTTTTTTTCTAGCTCAACAAATAAATGCCTATATCACTTCTAAAACTGAATGAAGCTTCTATTTCGCTTTGCAAACACACAGGGCAAGTTCTAGGCATCAAATGTACAGCATGGAATACAAACAGTACTCACACTCACTTGGCACATGACTCACTCCGGATTAGTTTATCAAGATACTCTCTTTCGAATGTTCAAGTTAAGCACAAACATACAATTTTTAAGGCACTCAAACAAGATTCAACCCTTGAAGCTAAGCGCTACACTCTAGCATCTATCGTGTTCAAGTGTAAGAACGCTAAGGGTTTTTCTTCTTCAAATTTCAGCTCTTCGCCCATTAATCCTAACCTAAAAAAAAATCTACCTATACCCGATTCAAGATAAACCCTTGGAAAAGAACCGCGGCCCAAAGAAAAACCAAGGGGGAGTTACTACACTACCTAAAAATAAAAATAAAAATCTTTTTGGTGTTTTCTGTAGACTAGCTTCCCTTAAGAAAATTGTCTAAAGAATCCGTCATTAGGAAGAGTCTTTATATTTCCAATTTTTTTTTCTCTCGACTTAGTCCCTTAAGAACCCCGTCGATAGAGTTCCATCGTCGGGACAAGTCGCTTCTATTTTTTTAACTTCCTAAAACACAATAACTGCTACTCCATTCCTAAACAGCTAACACAAAACACAAAGCAAAACCAAGAACAGACAAACAAATAATATTCACAAGTACAACAGACAACGAAATTCCCCCACCCCACACTTAAAAATAAGACATGTCCCCATGGATTAACAATATAAAATCAGTGAGGTAAAGGAACTTCCCTGAGGGGTCACTCTTGATCTGAAACAGTGTCTGGGTTCACGCTACAGGCGCGACCCAGAGCTCTCAACCATCCTATGAACTTCTTTTCTGACTTCACTTGTCTTTCAGCCACAACATCANTCTGAAGGATGAATACTATCCAGGATAGTCATATACTGATCGAAAAGCAAATCTGTTATTGCACATCTTGATTTTGAATAATGTGGAAGGTGATAGCAATATTTTTTGCGCAAGTAATATACGCCCACATCAATATGCTGCAAATGAACAACAACAAATGATAACATGTGAAATTACCACTATGAAGTTTAGAAAAAACAGCATGACAAAAACTTAATCATATTCAGTTTGAAGTGTTAGGCTGAAGTTTTAGCAAATAAGCTAAAAATCTTCAGCAGTTTACTATGAATAAAGCTATACTATAAAAAATAAGCTGAACTTTTGGGAAATACAGTTGAAAACCAATTCAAAAAAACAAACTTAATAACTTACTTCATCTGCAAGATCATAGTCAGGATCCATAAGCTCGGTAAAGAATGATTTTGGAATATCAAGTCCAGCTAATCTGAAAGGATTGGGATCATATTCACTGGCATCCATCTCCAACCACTCTAAATCTTTGCATTAATCCACTGTCTTGATTAACATAATGGAAGGGACACCTTCTTCTATTCTTTCTTACTTTCCAATCTTGCCCCCTTTGCTTTTTCTTATAAACTACATAAGGAGATCTCAACCAAATACTCTCAATACGAATCCTTTTCCCTTTTTTATCTGGTTTTTCTTTTGCTTGCTCTTCCTGCTGTTCCGTCACAACTAACTGCTGCCATCGTGGCAGATGCTTGACCAATTCACTGTTGTTCACAACGTTCTTCTGTCTCTTCATGAACAACAACAGCAGTAGAATTACCTTCTGAATCATACTACCAAGTGAAAATGAACATAAATTGAAGTTGGGGATATCACTGGTGTCACACATAGGAGAACTAGAAATCTTCCTTCTCTTAGGTTTTGGAAGAAGTTCCGAGGCATCATGTAACGATCCGACCGGTCGTTTTGAGCTCTAGCACTCCGTTCAGCAGCCTGAGGTCGTGAGCAGCTTCATTTTAGGTATTATGATTTGTGCACGTGGTCGGAATTGAATTTCGGGAAGTCCAGAGTTGATTTGGAAAGAGAATTCTCATTTCGGAAGCTTAAAGTTGGAAGAATGAACTAGGATGGTATTTTTGAGTAAACGACCTCGGAATCGGGATCTGAAGGTTCCAACAGGTTCGTATGGGCGTATGCTCGGTTCGGGTTTCGGATAACCCGGGAGCGTTTTGGCGCCTATTGTGGAAGTTAGTATTTTAGAAAAAGTTTCATAAGTTTGGCTTGAAGTGCATTTCAGTGTTATCGATGTCCATTTGGGATTCTTTGAATAGCTCCGTATGGTGATTCTGGAGTTGGGGGCGCGATCGGAAGTGAATTCGGAGGTCTGTGGGTCATTTTGGAACCATTTGGCTAAAGATAGAAATATTAAGGTTTTTGAGAAGTTGACCGGAGGTGGACTTTTTGATATCGGAGTCAGAATCCAATTCCGAAAGTTGGAGTAGGTCTGTAATGTCGAATATGACTTGTACGCAAAATTTGAGGTCAATCAGACGTGATTTGATAGGTTTAAACATCGGAAATAGAAGTTTGAATTTTTGAAGTTCATTAAGTTTGGATTGGAGGTTGATTCATGATTTTAGCTTTGTTTGATGTGATTTGAGGCCTCGATCGAGTCCGTAATGTGTTTTGGGATTGGTTGGTATGTTTGGTTGGGGTCCCGGGGGCCTCGGGTGAATTCCGGGTGGTTAACGGATCAAAATTGGGATTTTTGGACAGCTTAAGGAACTGGTTGCTGGTATTTTCGCTTCTGCGGTGGGTTAACCGCAGAAGCGGTCCCGCAGAAGCGGAAAGGGAGCCGCAGAAGCAATTTTTGGTCAAGGGCTCGATGTCACACCTCCTTTTTACACACCTACCCCGAAGGATAATGTATAAGGGAGTTTTTCCATTTAAAGTGACATTATTCGAAATGGGATTATTTATTTATTTTTAGAGTCGCCACTTGGGAAAGGATTGGCTTTTGGTGTCCCAAGTCACCGATTTGATTCAAATCCCAAATCGAGGAAAAATTCGACTTCCCAATTGGAGTCTGCGAACCAGAAATTCTGAATAAGGAATTCTGTTGACCCGGGGGAAGGTGTTAGGCACCCCCGGATCCCGTGGTTCTAGCACGGTCGCTTAAACTATTATAATTGGCTAAAAATCTAATTTTTATACATGTTTAAACCTATAGTGCAATTTTATAAATTTGTTTAACTGCTTTTAATTAGTTTTTTTTTTATGAAAGTGAACGCCGTTTAAGAGCGTGTTTTTGGATCACGTCACATGAAATGCACCCGGATCCTCGACACCTCCTATTCAACATTTTGGGATTTGGATTTGGGTCGCATGAAATGCACACCCGTATTTAGGAAGGTAAAATTATTAAAGCGCGCCTAAAGTGGCTAGCGTCTTATTAACTTTGCGGGAAGCCATGAAAATTCGCTAAATGGCATGTCCCGAATTTCTAAAATATTTTTAATAAAGCATTTAATGAGGGCCCCGCAATTTATGCATTTTTGTTTGGCGTGGCGCACCTCATTTTTATTTTTACGGCCAACCTAGAAGAACTATGATTTTCTATTAAGTATTGTCTCTAAAAGGGGCCCTAATGAATCAGCATTATTAATTACTATTATTGAAAGCATTCAAGGAATTTGGGACTCAAGTTCAAGTCCACACTTAAACAAGAGGAAAGCCTCTTAATTCAAATGTGCTACTTAACTTGGAAGGCCCAAAATTGTATTGCAAAATTAATCCCATAAACTTAATATGAATTCAAGCCTTCAGCATTTTTGGGCTTCAAAGTTAGCCCACTAAAAGAGGAAGCTGTAATAAGTTTTGTTTTAAGAAAATAAGAAGCTGTCCTAAATGGAGACTTCCAAGCAGGCCTGGTACGGAAACAACAGGAATTGGGCTTTAGGCCCAAATCGCACAGGCCCCTGATCGGTGAAATTAATTGAGGGGGTGAAGGGTATGGTGATGTTCCGGCCTATGGTTTGGCGACTGAACCACATTAGGCCCAATTCTTACGGCCACACACCGCATTGACAGAGATTTGATTCTTTTACTTAACCAAATTTAAACATCTAATAGTAGTGATCTATTTATAGTCGAATTTCTTTGTCTAGTCCTCCAATTACAAGCAATTGACAACCCAGGTTAGCAGCAGGTCTAGAATTAAAATACAAAGAAACAGGATACTTTTACTTTGGCCAACTCACTTACATACATTAAGATAGGATTATTGTATTATACCATGAGGATCTAACAAGCCAATAGGTCATGTTTTGAATTGGACTTTTGATTCCACAAACAAACCACAAATTCATGAATCTACTGATTTTAAATGAAAGTAAGTGCATATAATAGATAATTCAAACGAAATTATGAGAGTCCTGGACTTAACCAAACGACAAATTCCTAGTAACGAACTATCAGATTTACACAATTATGTTGATAAGGAAATGATAAAAATGTCCTACTTAATGATAGTACTTCAGGAGGCAAGTAATAACTCATCATACAAATTTGGAGAGTCATCAACAGAATAACATTTCAAATGCAGAAACAGGCAAATACAACTGCATGAAAATTGTAATACTGCTTCGAGTCTTCTTATTTCCTTCTTCAATTCAGCATTTCAACAGTACATAGAGAGTTTTGGGAAATATGTACCTGGAAATGTAAGGAAAATAAGTGGAGAGAAAGATCAGCAGCAGTAAACAGGGATTAAAGGTAGCCCAGAGTTAACTTCAAACTCAAGGAATGATATTAGGCAAGCGAGGAATGTTTTGAAGCAAACAACATCAATAAGCCCCAAAACCAGCTTAATCGACCCAAATTGAGTTTAAAATAACCTCTAGGATTCTCTAAGCTTTAACTATTGAAGATATAAAGGAGCTTAAACCATTTGACCTCAGATCAGCTGTGATTTTTGAATTTCACGGTGGCGGCGGCGCTAGGGTTTGACTTATTCGAGGTGTTAGGTGACATTTGGAGGGAATCAATGGTGGATATGGAATGGGGAGGTGAAGGAGAAGGGGTGGTGTAAGTTTCAGGGTCATTGGACAAACGCCGCCAGCGTGGGCGATTTCCGTTGGCGGAGTTAGGGCGGAGCCGGCGGAGGGGAAGGAGGTACGAGGAAGAGAAGCCTGTCTTTAGGGTTTTGGCATAATTTCGGACACTTTTATTTTAATTCAAGATTCAATCCAGGCCGTTAAATTTGAGGGGATGGACGGTCATGATCCATTAACGCCAAAACGACGTCATTTTGGGCGTCTCTGGACCGGATCAGGGGTTGGGTTGGGCCAATATTTGGCCGGATTTTGGGCAAGATTGGGCTAAAAAATGGCCCAAAAATGGGTATTTATTAAGGCCAAGCCTTTCTTTTAATTCATTTTACTTGTTTTCTTTTCTTTTCTTCTTTTTTTCATTTATTTTCTTCTTGCAAAATTAAAGCTAACAAAACCTAATCTAACTCCAAAATTGGACTAATTAATTTTCTAAAATAAGCTAAATGTAAAATGACTATTTTTGTTATTTCTTTATTTTTATGATGCTAATTAACTAAACAAAAATCTAGAATTGGGTCTTAAACGTAAGTATGCTATTTTTGTATTTTCATGAGTTATATCAATTAAAAAATATGCACAAAAATGCAAACAATCACAAAATCATGTAATTAATTCCCTAAAATTCAAACAATAAAAGAAAAATCCTAATTTTAATGAATTCTATAGGAGTAATTTAAGCGAGGCAAAAATCACGTGCTCACAGCTGCCCCTCTTTGCTCGAAGACACGAAGGGTTTTCGGGCAAAGATAAATGAGCAAACCTGAGAGATTTTTGCCTGCTTGGCACTCCATGAGAAGCATTTTGAAAATCATCTGACCGAACCCTGCTTCAAAGGTTGCCTACATATCCTTGGCTATAAAGGAATCAGGTCAGTGTAGTTCTGGAAAGTTTGGTAGCTGGGACTACCAGGAGCTGTGAATTTCACTGCTGTTGCTGCTGCTACTGCTTG
>NW_017672529.1:174694-180855 GCF_001879085.1 Nicotiana attenuata
CTTAATTGTTTGCTATTTGTTTGTGCATTTTTATTCATATAAAATACAAAATACGCATTTGCATTTAGGTTTTAATTTCATGGTTAGTATTAATTAGGGATTAATTTGTTTTAGAATAGGATATGAAGAAAATGACAAAAAATAGTTCACTTTATGCATTTTTTTATTGTTTTAACCGTGAAATTGTCGCAAACTAGTTATTAAATAAATTTTAGGCATTAATTAGTTTTAGCTTAATTGTTAGTTTAATTTTGCATCTTTGTAAAAATTAGAAAAAATAAAATACAAAAGCAAAAATAAAGAAAATACAAAAGAAACAAATTGGTCTCAATAGAATGCCCAAATTGGGCCAATAATAATTCAGCCCACCCCAAAAAACCCCTCAAGACCGGACCAAACCACTGGCCCAAACGCCCTGCCCGGTCCAATTACCCCACACTCAAAACGACGTCGTTTTGACGTCGTTAAATCATGACTGTCCATCCCCTCAAATCCAACGGCCTGGATTGATCCTTCAATTTAAATAAAACTGTCCGAAATTATACACAAAACCTTAAACAATCCCTCACCCTCCTCGTACTCTTTGTAACGCCGGTGTAACACCACTGTTACCCCGCCCTTCTCCGCCGTCCTCCGCCCTAGCACCGCCGGCCGGAAATCGCCGCCGCCGGCAGCGATGCTCCGATGGCCTCCAAAATTTCACACCGCACTCTCCTTCACCTCGTCTTTCCAACCCCCACATCCATGGCCCTCGAATCCTAACCCACCTCCTCGAATATCCAATCTAAGTTTTCCGGCCATGACGCAAGGTCATCCAAATCCAACCAAATGAACACCCTAGGACCGCCTTGTTCTCCTCTATCAAACCCCCCAAATCCCATCCTTCGAATCTGGCCGGAACCGCTCGAATATGGATTTAAATTTTCCGGCCAAAACCTTACTTCGTCCAAAGGGCCCCAAATTCATACCATATACTCCCCTGACCTCCCTCATCGCTAATCCCTAACCAAATCCCTTCGAATCTGAGTAGAAGCACCCAGATTTTAAATCTAGGGTTTGAGCATCGAGTCTTTAGGGTGGAACTTCAAGGGTCAGAATCCTTGTTGATAGTTGGTCATGAGAAGTTTGGAATCAGCTAAGTTTTCCTCTTATCTTTTTTTTTTGTAATTTTTTTTGGTTTTTATTAATTCGATTCATGTTTTATTAGATGTCAGTTTTAATTGTTGAATGATTCTAATTAGTAGTTTAGTTAACAATAATCGGTTTNGATTCGAGTGGTTTAAACTGGATTTGAGGGAAATCTGGTTTGAAATTTGGGGAAGAGGGGGGTCAAGGTGGGTTTAGGGTGTAAGTTTGGAGTGGTTTGGTGGTGGCGCCGCCACCGGAGCACTTATGGCGGCGCTAGGGTTTACGGTTTCAAATCAAGATTCGAGGGATTTGGGATTGATTCGAGGGAAACCAATGGCAGATATGGAATGAGGAGAGAAGAGGATTTAGTGGTGTAAATTTGGGACGATTTGGACGTTGGCCGCCGCCGTGGGCGATTTCCGGCGGCGGCGTTAGGGCGGAGCCGGCGGAGGGGAAGGAGGTACGAGGAAGAGAAGCCTGTCTTAGGGTTTTGGCATAATTTCGGACACTTTTATTTTAATTCAAGATTCAATCCAGGCCGTTAGATTTGAGGGGATGGACGGTCATGATCCATTGACGCCAAAACGACGTCGTTTTGGGCGTCTCTGGACCGGATCAGGGGTTGGGTTGGGCCAATTTGGCCGGATCTGGGGATTTTGGCTTTGGGCTAGAGAATTTAATTAAATTAAGCCCAAAGCAAACCTATTTTTTTTCTCTTTTATTTCTTTTCAATTAATTTCCCTTTTTTATTTAAAGGCAACTCAATTTCATTTCATTTCTCTTTATTTTTTTAGTGTTTTTGTTAAAAGCAAAGAAAATTAAAATTAAAGATAACAAAGACTTGAATTAAACTAATTAATTTTCCTAAAACTAACTAAATCCCAATTTAAAAAGAAAGCTAAAAAAATGTAAAATGATTATTTTTTGTTATTTTCCTCTTATTTTAGTAATGTTAATTGATTAACACTATAAAATCAAATTCTAAATGTAAACACATTATTTTTGTACTTTTTATGAATTATAGCAACTAAAAATGCACGCAAGAATGCAAACCAGACGTAAAATCATGCAATTAATTCCTAAAAATTCAAAAAGAAAAATTCTAATTCTAATGAATTTATAGGAGTAAATTAAGCGTGGCAAAAATCACGTGCTCACAATACCCATAGTCCGAAGAACCTCATGGCAGCTATATAAGAAATCCTGGGGGTCCTCTGAAGAAGCACCGCTGAATGTGGTGGTGAAGAGCTTGGTGAACCTATCCAGTCTCCATAAAGCATCTGCGGACATAGCCGCTCCATCGCCGGTCTGAGTCACAATACCCGGCTGAACTGCCACAGCTGGCTGAACCACTGGAACCTGAGCCTATGGAGCTACCTGCTCCGGAGTACGTGTAGCAGGAGTCTGAACTCCTCCTCCAACCTGAGAAGTGGCTGGTGCTACTGGAAGCAAACCCGCTCGAGAGACGCTCTCCATAAAGCCTACCAACCTGACCAAAGCGTCCTGAAGAACTGGGGTGGCTATAAACCCCTCTAGGACCTGAGCTGGGCCCACCGGAGCTGCTGGGGCTGGAACCTCCTCATCATAATCAACATGAGGCTCCACCTCTGGGACTGCTGCTCGGGGCTGAGCTCTGCCCCGGCCTCGGCCTCTGGCACGGCCTCGACCTCGCCCTCTGCCCCTCGTAGGAGCTGCTGCTGGGGGCTCGGGCTGCTGCGCGTGTTCTCGCCTTCTGCGAAAGAACAGAGTAGAAAGACACTCAGTATTTGGGAAACAGAATCGCACGACAAGAAACAACAAGAGTGAAGTTTTCCTAACTCTACAGCCTCTGGGGGATAAATACAGACGTCTCCGTACCGATCCCTCAGACTCTACCGAGTTTGTCCGTGAGTTGTGAGACCTATGTAACCTAGTGCTCTGATACCAACTTGTCACGACCCGGATTTCCCACCGTCGGGAGTCGTGATGGCGCCTACTATTGGGAGCTAGGCAAGCCAATTAATTATTAACCTTTTTAGCAACATCGACAATACTAAGGCAATGAGACATTTAATATAAAAGCGGAAGTTTTAAATATAAATGAACTGAAAACAAGTGCGGAAATTCAATTACAACCTCTATCCAAGACTGGAGTCACTAACTCACGAACGTCTATAGAATACTAAAAAACAGAGTCTGAACAAAATGCAATACTGTTTGTTCCGGTACAAGGACAACAAACGAAGTAAGGATAGAAGAGACTCCGGGCCATGCGGACGTCAGCAAGGCTACCTCGGGATCTCTGGACTGAAGTCAGCTCCCAAATGCTCCTACTGCTGTCCAAAAGCTGCTGCTCCGATACTGTGATCTGTGCAAAAAGATGCACAGAGTGTAGCATCAGCACAACCGACCCCATGTGCTGGTAAGTGCCTAGCCTAACCCCGGCGAAGTAGTGACGAGGCTAGACCAGACTACCAGATAAACATGTGCAGATATATCTATACAAGTACAACCAAATAATAGCGGAAAGTAGGAAATTACAGCTGGGAGGGGGGAACATGCTTATGGGGAAACAGATAAAACAGAATATCAGGAATAACAAAAGAAACTACATCTGATTTCTTCTAACACAGAATAAAGGAAAACAAACCACTTTCACTTATTTCAATTTCCTCTCATTGCAGGCGTGCAACACGATCCCATTTCCTTACATCACGTGGTAGGCATACCACACGCTCCCATTACAAAAATATCACGTGGTCGGCGTGCCACACGTTCCCATTTCCTAATAACTCGTGGTCGGCGTGCCACACGATCCCATTTCATAATATCACGTGGTCGGCATGCCACACGTTCCCATTTTATAATAACTCGTGGTCGGCGTGACATACGATCCTATTTCTTTCAACACAATACACAACGTAACCCCGGCAAGGGAGAAAGATGCTATAATAACTATCCCGGCAAGGGAGATCCAGCTATAACCAAACTCATTCAATTTCTACTTAACACAATTAAGTCCACACTTAGTCTCAACAATTACTGGCTCAGTGTTAAGGTTTCTAACCAATTCCTCATAAATAACAATTTCAAATTCGATAATTTAGCAAATTAGGACTCACGGTCATGCTCGACACCAGTGTATAGATACTCGTCACCATGCCTATACACCGTACTCGACAAATAACAATTAGCAAATAAGACTCTACTCCTATTCCCTCAAGCCAAAGTTAGACCAAACACTTACCTCAAATGCTCCAAACTCAACTCAAGCCTCTAGTATAGCTTTACCCTTCGAATTCACCACCAAACCGCTCGAATCTAGTCACAAATTACTTGAATGTATCAACAAATGCTAATCGAATCAATTTGAATGCATGAAAATGAATTTCCCAAAGTTTTACTCAAAAATTCCCAAAACGCCCCCGAACCCACGTGGTCAAAACCCGAGGTTCGAACCAAAACCCGATTACCCATTCCCCCATGAAATCAAATATGTAAGTTATTTTGGAATCGGACCTCGAATTGAGGTCCAAAACCCCAAATTTTAGAAAACCTAGGTTCTACCCTAAATTCCCAATTTCCCCATTAAAATCTTTGTTTTGAAGTTTGAAATTATGTTTAAAGATTTTAAGGAGTAAAGAAAATGAGTTAGAAATCACTTACCAATCGTTTTGGAGAAGAAGAATCGTTTGAAAAATCGCCTCTTATGTTTTGGGTTTTGAAAAAAGTGAAAAATGATTGAAATTCCCAACCTTATATATCCTTTCTGAAGACTCAGCGCGGACCGCGCAAAGTGCACCGCGGCCGCGCTGAGGAGCTGGAAATTCACACTCTCTGAACCCACCCAGCGCGGACCGCACTGTTTTGGTTCGCGGCCGCGTTGGGGAATTGGACTAAATCCCCTCTCTTAATCTCCCAGCGCGGACCGCGCTGATTAGTCACGCGGCCGCGCTGGTCGACTTGAACCACTGGCCCTAGCGGCTTCCAGCGCGGACCACGCGGAATCGATCGCGGGCGCGCTGGGGGCCTGCAACTCCCTGAACCTGCAACCATCTGATATTTCTAGCCTAAGACCTCCCGGGACCTACTCAAAACTCACCCGACCCCTCGGGGCTCCAAATCGAACATACATATAAACTCAATAACATCCTACAGACTCATCCGTGCGATCAAATCTCCCAAACAACATCATAATCATCAAATTAGGCCTCAAGACCCAGGATTTCCTTCCAATTTTCATAAAACATCAAGTTTAGAGTTTTTAGTCCAAAACACGTCAAACGACCTCCAAATTCAACCAAACTTTACAGAAAGTACTTAAGCCGTATATAAGACTTGTACCGGGTGTCGGAACCAAAATACAAGCCCGATACACAGTCATTTAATCAAATTTCATTTCCAATTTCCTTAATTATTTTCAGAAAACAATTTCACACAAAAATTCATTTCTCGGGCTTGGGACCTCGGAATTTGATTCCGGGCATACACCCAAGTCCATATTTTCCTAAGGACCCTCCGGGACCGTCAAATCACGGGTCCTGTTCCGTTTGCCCAAAACGTTGACCGAAGTCAAACCTAATCAATTAAATACCAAGATTTAACATTTTTCTCACAAATTCCATATTTAAACTTTCCGGCTACGTGCCCGGACTGCGCACACAAATCGAGGCAATCCCAAATGAGGTTTCCAGGGCCTCAGAAGTACAGGGTGAGAAGGAAACAAGTGATGACCCTTTGGGTCGTCACATTCTCCACCTCTAAAACAACTGTTCGTCCTCGAACGGACAAAAGAAGGAAGTACCTGAGTCGGGGAAAAGATGGGGATAACGGCTCCGCATATCAGACTCGGACTCCCAGGTCGACGCCTCAGGAGGCTGACCTCTCCACTGAACACGAACAGAAGGAAAACTCTTGGATCTCAACTGACAAACCTGCCGGTCCAGAATAGCTACCGGCTCCTCCTCATAGGATAAGTCCTTGTCCAACTGGACAGTACTGAAATCTAACACGTGGTAGGATCGCCGTGATACCTCCGAAGCATGGATACATGG
>NW_017672529.1:181371-186028 GCF_001879085.1 Nicotiana attenuata
AGTTGCATTATTCAAGGCGGCCCGCAGCTAGTAAGTCCCTTCCAGTAATTGTATTTTCTTTCTGTCCACTGTATTCCGGACGGATGTTGTATTGTATTTTATTTCCTTATCAGTAGATGCTCATGTACTTGTGACACCGGGTTCTGGGATGGTTTTTAAATATTTTTGTATTGATTGCTAGTATCTAATTTGAATTGAAGTAGTTATCTTTTTTACTTATGAAATTTAAAGGAAAAATCTTGGTTTTCAAAATTATTAAAATTGGAGTTTAATTAAGTATTTGGTTGGCTTGCCTGACAGCGGTGTCCGGCGCCATCACGACCCTTAATGGATTTTGGGTCGTGAGAACATGGTATCAGAGCACTAGGTTCCTAGGGTCTCACGAGTCATGAGCAAGTCTAGTAGAGTCTCGCGGATCGGTACGGAGACGTCTGTACTTATCCTCGGGAGGCTGCAGGACTGTTAGGAGTACTTCCCTTCTTGATTCCTTATCGTGCGATTTGATTCCTGTGAGGCTTATGCCTTTGTTTCCTTCCTACTCAACCTTATGCGACACAAAGCGCTTGTTATAAATCGAGAATTGAAGAGTCATGACGGTACTACAGATGTGATGCAGGATATTTCTCCTGGTATAGCTGATCGGATCATTATCGTCGCTTTATGGAAGAACATTTTATTGTTTCAGCTCAGTAACGGTACTTCTGAGGGCTTGGAGGCTAGGCACAAGTTGCCATGATGCTTATGAATGACTGTTCCGCAGTAGTGATATGATGATAGGATGTTGCCCACGTGTCGGGGCAGTGAATGACTTGAAGGGAGGTTTACTCAGTGCATAACCAAGAGATTCAGTATTTTATTCCCGGCAGGGGGAAAGGCAATCGAACTAAGGATGGTCAGATGTGGGCTGGTGGAAGTAATGAGACTTGGTATTTGCAAGCGTAGTGGAGTTTTCTTCTATGTTGGGGTGCTATTGTCCTAATTGAACGTATTAAGTGTGTCGGTGTTATAATCTTCTACAATTCGCCTTTGGGGAAAGATATTGCGAAATAGTATCGGAGATGCAACTGTCAGATATTGCAGGGTGCGCTGGTTCAGGATTGGATCAGTATTTCTAATGTTGGCGGTTCGAGAAGGATAACCTTCGGAAAGGTTTAAAGTTAGTAGCGATTTGTGGATTCAAGTGCCATGAAGATAGATTTTTATTTAAGACAGCCACTGAATATCAAAGGACGAGGAAGGACATGTGGGAAGCGTCAGGCGGTGTTCAGAAATTCTAAAAAGGCCAAGTATATGAAGCGAAGGTCGAGTAGTCAATTAAGGGGATGAGTTCCGCCAAAGTGGGAGAGTGGCGGAGTTGCATATGGGCTTTGCAGTGGGATGACCACGTACCTTAAGGAGAGTTTGGGGCGATTTGAGAATATTAGTGCTTGGTTATTGGGGTCTACGGATCTAATTTGAAGTAGGGGTTCTTGTGCGGCAGGAGATTTAATATGACGGAAAGGAGCTGCTTAAATGAAGGATGCAGCATAACTTTAAATTGGAAAGATGTTGCCACACATTTAAATGATGTCCACGAGGGGTAAATGGACCTGTGCAGCCGGAGAGTGAGCTCAGACTCAGGACGGGTTGTGATGTCGTAGTGATTGTACCCCGTGTAGCAACGCTGGGAGATGTCGGGAGTGATTTCTACGGGTAGTTCATCCCTGTGAGCAGGTTAGCGATCGCGTGGTTGGCGAGCTTCTGCGAAGCATTCTATTGGTTATACAGCGAAGGGATCGGTCGTGCGAAATGTTGTTGACGATTGCGCAAGGATTCTGTCAATAGGAGATTAAGAATCCTGATAAATTCCAGAGTGGTGTAATAGTGGCTTCGATCTAAGTGGGAGAGTCCCACCGCCCATGATGGGGTTGCATGGTTAATTACTTGCGAGGTTTCTGGTGATTAGCATATTGATGGGTTATTTCAGCTACGGGAAAGGAACATAAGTGGTAATTCGAGATAATGAATTGTCGAAATGAATGCTATGGTTGGCCTTATTGGCTCATGTTCAGACTTGGGGAAAGATTCAGGATTTATGCCTTGTATAAATGCAGGTTTCAAAGGAAGTAATTCCGCCGGGTGCCTCGTCGAGAGGGTATTCATGTGTTATAAGATGTATGGAGTTGATTATATTCGGGACCAAGTCAGAGCGGGTGGCTCTCAGTAACCGTCCTAATGGATTCAAAAGAGGTAAAGTATGGTGCCTAATGATTTCGAGCCTATAAGTACAGTTAAGAATCAAGCTTTGCAGCAGCTTATTAGTGGAGGCTCAGAATGTTCTATGATGTGTTGACTTGCAGTGTAGCACTTGAGAGAAAGATGAGAAAGGACTTCGGATTCGTAGAAGGATTAGCAGAATGGGCATATCAGTTGAGGGTGCGAATATGCGCGCAAGGAAGGTATGAAGTGGTTCGCGGGATTCGGGACAGCATGGTCTCGTGAGTCGAGGTCACTCGAGATGGGTGCAGATGGAGTATGTTATGTGACGGATGGAGTTAGTATTATCTCTAAGGCAATCAAGGATAAATTGGGAGAAGATGGATTGATTGGCCATAGTTGAATTTGGCATATTGGTGTTAGCGATCAGTTTCCTCAGCGTGATCGAGCTATGCGAGTGATTTGTAATGGTACGTATCAGGCTTGTCAGCCACCGTAACTGATGTTATTCAGGAGCATTCTATTGTTATGGCTTGTTATGCGAAAGCAGATTTTGGAAGGGCTATGGTGGCTTAGACCACTACTTAGAGATTTGCATATTCTATGGTTATGAGAATTCGCCTGTGTGTTGCTATGTTCCTCCTTAAGTGAGTTCAGTGAAAAGTTTTTATATGATGAAGTGTTAACCCATTAGTGATTCCGAAGCTATGATGAAAAACGACTTCTATCGTATATTGGCACGTTAAGCGCAGTGAGTGGTATGGAATTTGCAGTGAAGGTCAAGGTAGCAGCTCAGTGTGGACAAGGATGTCACGAGCTCGGATGAGCAGGAAAGGAGTTTCAATGTGTAGGGTAAGTTGGTTTTGTCATCAGCATCACCTGAGATTGGTGTTTTGTAAAAAGGGCTTGTATCATGGTTGGTGATTCTTGATCGCTTTTCAGCGTTAGTGCGGCTGGCGGTTAGGAGGTACGACCCAGTTATTTGTTGTGGTAGGCTATGGGAGTGTGTCCCACAAAAAGATTGTATAAGCATGGCAGGTAGTCACTGGATTGATTAAAGACTTAAACCAAGTATGAAGGTTGTGATGATATCGTTGATTCGAGAATATATGCCTGGAGGGCACTCGGTTTATTGGGTTGTGGACTGTGGATGAGTACTCCGGTTATGATGGTTGTCCTTGTGTGTTATGAGAAGAGGGAAATCAGTATGGACCTTTGAAAAGTTATTGGCTTAGTTTGATATAATCAGGATCGACTTGAGGTCGGTGGATGGGTTTAAATATGAATTTGGGCTCTATGTCAGGTCATTTGTGTTCATTTCAGTAACGTGCTCCTTATGGAGTAGTCAGGATGTTATTTCGTTGCCAAATATTTCATGTAATGATGCGTTGCGCCGTGTGAGTTGGGAGACGGCTTGAGAAATTGCTTATGTGTTGAGGATCCGCGTGGAGATGATATTATATGAGCAGGATGCTTTTGAGATTTCAAATCGTATATCGCACCTCAGTCGTGCTTGAGTTTTGAGGCTTCTGGCGCTATATGTCTCCCCAGGGATGGAATTATGCACTTAGCGTGCTTGTGACCGATATTCGATATATATTATTGAAATGAGCAATCTAGCTCGGTGCGTATCTCCTTATGCGAGTTTTATGGGTGGATCGGGTGGCACGCCGCCATGGTTACATTGTTCGGATCGGGTTGCGCGCCGCAACAGCGTGAAGCTGAATGCAGATCCCCGTATCTGTTTTTATGTGCTTTGTTTCCTATTTTATGAGGAAAGCTTATATTAGCTGTGTGCCCGCGTCGCATGTATGATTTGCGAGCGGGGTGTTTGTTAATTAAGTCCACCGCGTCGCATGTATGATTCGCGAGCGGTGTAGTTGAGTTTCCTTCTCAAAGATTGCTTTCCTTTATGGTAGCCTATCCGCACATTGTAGCATCATATGGGACTTTTGGTCATGTCGGGGTGGCTTATTGCCTGAGCAGTTCGTACTGGGTGAGACGAGATCATTGGATTTAGGATCAGTGCAATCTGACTATATGAAGTACATTAAGGAGCTAAGACCATTATTTGGTTCAGAATGAGGTGATGGTTATTGTCAGGAGTATAGACCCAAACGATTGGTTGATTCGGCAGTTGATTATGAATTTCTGCACATCTCTTCCGTTGTGGCGGTATTGTAAGAGTTAGAGTAAGACCTGTGTATGTAATGGGGTGCAATGGGAGCATCAGATTCGGGGAATTTCGACTAAGTTGATCAGAAAATGTTATTGTGATCCGGTGAGTAAAATGATGCAAGGTGTGAATTCAGCAAAGTTATGCAGTCATGTTTGGGTACAACGTGTAGTGATTGATACGGTGTTCGTATGTTGGAAACAAGCCTGACAGAGAATTCCGGATGTTGGAATCAGGCTATAAGGCCTATCTGCTTGAATAAAAGGGAATATCTTCAGAACTGAT
>NW_017672530.1:0-16357 GCF_001879085.1 Nicotiana attenuata
AGATGCCCCTTTTGGGCATTCATTAGGTATACTGAAGTTCTTCGCTCGGTACTTGTCGAAACTTCGAATATTGTTATATCTATTTCATAACCTGGTATTCATCCATATGACTGTACTACATCTAGGTAGGTCATACTATGCCATAACTCCTACTTTCGATTTATCGTTACTGAGGTCTGCTACCAAACTCCAGGTAACTCTTTCGCTGCATTATCATATATGTATAAGTCTAAGTCTTTTAATGCTTCCTCATTACTGTTCACCTTAGGAATGATGGCCTAATATCATCTCATACTTTATTACTTTTATCCATCCATTGTTGATTCACTTCTGGGCTCACGTTTCATCAGGGAACATTTGAAATGATTAGACTGATCCACCTAGGTGATACCATGCTTTCGTAACCGTATTTCATAGCATCCTAATGTGATTAACCTTACGTGGGTATTTTAATCCTTACACTTCATGAAATCCCTTTTTTTTCTTCTTCAAATCATTACTCAATCGAAGGCAGAAACGCCAACCTTTATCTATCACAACTACACCCTCATTTTACTACCAGGGCAACATTCTATCCCTTGTAAATACTACTAGTCTTGGACTCCTTTGAGTTTATTCAGGCTATACTGAGCTTTCAATAACATAGAGAAACCATCAGCTCTTCTTGTTTTCATGGGCTTAATCCTGAGGACTTATCCATTCTAGTCACCTTCTCACTCGCCCTTTCTGATCCTTACTCATGCCTTCCTAAAACCTTGTCACTTTGCCATNGAATCGAGTCTTCAAGCCTTTTCTTGACTCTTTTGTGATAGTGTTCATTGACGATATTCTGGTATATTCACGAAGTCTGGAGTACTAAGCCGATCATCTCAGGGCAGTTGTGCAGACTTTTGATCAGCACCAATTGTATGCGATGTTTTGCGAAATGTGAATTTTGTCTTGAATCTGTCACGTTCTTGGGTGATGTCGTCTCTCGAGAAGGAATTATGGTTGTTCCTCAAAATATTTCAGTAGTAAAGAATTAGCCTAGACCTACAACTCCAACAAAGATTCACAATTCTTGGGCTTAGCAAGGTATTACAGGAAGTTTGTGGAGGGGTTCTCTACTCTTGCCTCTCCGTTGACTAAATTGACGCAAAAAGAAGATAAGTTCCAATGGTCCCATTCCTGTGAATGGAGCTTCCAGGAGTTGAAATCAAGATTGACTACGGCGCCGGTGTTGACCCTGCCAGAGGGTACTGATGGGTTTGTGGTATATTGCGATGCTTCAAGGATTGGACTTGGGTGTGTATTAATGCAAAATGGCAAGGTAATAGCTTATTCTTCTAGGCAAAATCCTACACATGACTTAGAACTTGCGGCGGTGGTATTTGCATTAATGATTTGGCGTCATTATTTGTATGGGGTCCATGTGGATGTATTAATGTAAGGCCCCATGAAATTTTACTTAAAACCCAGAATTTCATGGTGCCACATTAGAGTTATGTCTTGTAATAGTAGAAATTCTTCGCGGCGAGCGGACTTTTTACATTGAACAGTACGCTACAGAGTTAAAGGAAAGTATTTCGCAGAAATGTGTATTTCTACGGCCCCATTATGCGGCTGCATAATCACTCTGCGGGCTGTATTTTTGCCACAGAGTGAGGCAGTCTTCTTGGAAAATTTTGAGGTCCGTGGCCAATTATGCGACCGTATAACCACTTCGTGGGCCGCACTTTGTCGCATAACGACTCTTGAACTTTTGTGAAGGGAGGTTCTGTGGCGCATTATATGATCGCAGAACATGTCTGCGGACCACATATTGGCCGCAGACCAAGGCAGATAATTCAGGTCCCCGAGGGCCACTTTTTGCGGTCATTTTGCGGGCCGCATAGCCATTATGCAATCGCATATGCGACCGCAAATCTGTGTCGGGACTCCTATTTTCTAATTTTTATAACACGACCCGATTCCGTTAAAACACCCACATTAGGCCATTTTGAGCATATTTTTCTGGTAGTTTAAAGTGGGGAAATGATCCTAGTGAGAGAAAGCGGTCTTCGTCAATTGTTCTTTAATTCTTGCTTAACCACATTGAAGATTAACAAGAGAGGCACCTAGGTCTCCTTACCAAGAGGTAAGCTTCTATCACCCAAGTTCTTAATTCCAAATGTAGCTATAATGGGCCATTAGTGAGGCAATTCTATCACTACCCAAACCGATGGGACGCAACGGGCACCCAGTACCTTACTCAACCGAGTACCAACGTAACGTATCTTTCGTATCGTACTATCATAGGTAAATCAGCCAGAGAGGCTGTCGTGAGATAAGTAGAATAAAACATGGGGAAATACTCGACACTGGATGACCCAACCTATAATCCAAACTTATACATATGATGTACGGGGCTATAAGGCTGGCATGATTCTTTATATACTCAAAACATAGGCCGACAAGGCCATGCAAGTATCCGTATACATGACATCTGTCTACAAGCCTCTAAGAGTACATAAGTAACATAAAGGTTGGGATAGGGCCCTACCATACCAAACAATACACGTCTAAATAATACTGACCAAACAAGAAACTCCGGAACAAATGGAGCGCACCAACATCTTCCGATGAGCTGATAGCCTACTTGGAGGACTCTTGACATGTCTATCAGGACATGCGGCATGAAACGCAGCATCCCCAAGCAAAAGGGACGTCAGTACAAATAATGTACCAAGTATGAAAGGAATGAAAATGAGTAAATAATAGACATGAGAGGAACGTGGAGTAAATAACTCGACATGTAAGTCCGAATAACTGTGTGAATCATTAATTTGTATAATGCCATGCATATGCATACAAATTTCATGTCGTTCATAGGTACATACGTTCATAACATCATTAAGCTTCTGAGGGCATCCCATCATATCATCTCGGCCACTGTGGGCAAAATCATTAACGTATACCAGGTGATCAGGTGGTGGTGCGTATATAACGTCGTAACCTTTTCCCATATTCCATATACATATATATACATATATACACATATATAACACCGTCTGGTCATGGGTCAATGTACATGTATATATGAATGCAATGCTTGAGAAGTACGTCAATAACGTCATTGGGAACGTTGTAAGACCATTATATCTCTGATTAATATAATGAAATAAACTTCATCAACTTACGTATTTTCTGAGACCCATGAACAAATGATAGAATAATAATACATATGGGAATTTAAGAAATAGGCACCTCTAATACTTCTATGAATAGAGTCATTTATGAATACCGGTAGTACCTTGTATGTCACTAACCCATAAATACCGGGTAGTATAGCTAGAATCGTATTTTATCCCAAAATGTCAAATTTTTGACGATATTTATTTTCTTCGATTTTCTTACCCTCTCACCTTCACGAATTTACTCATCACTTTTTTGAAATAGCATAATGCTTATAATCTAAAAATAATCTCATTCCCGAACTTACGCCGATTATCTTACGACGAAACTTTGACGTATGAAAATGCGGTATGTAACATCACATTTTTCGAGCTTCCATCAATTTACTTATTGCGTACTTTAACGTACGAAAACATGGGGTGTAACATCATTCCCCCCTTTGGAACATTCATCCTCAAATGTTGACTGATGCCCTTATCATTTTCATACCCTATGTCTTCCGAGTACTTTTGTACTCCTCTTTCCATCTAGGCAACTGTTCTGTGAATAAATCCCAAAGGCCAGGGCATTTCCCCCCTTTAGGCCTCTTTCTCACACCATGACTCGTGGTCGGAAGGCTTCCAATCTTGTAACTGTTGCTACCTTTTATCATGCAGCCTATACGACTCTGACTTTGTAAGTGCGCCTATGCGACTCTTCTTTCCTTTTTCCTCTAGCTTTTAGCCAATCTCTAGGCCTTACTTTGTAAACATATACAGATCTTAATAAGATGTCCCTTTGGGCATCTATAGGTATACTGAAGTTCTTCGCTCGGTACTTTGTCGAACTTACGAATATTGTTATATCTTATTTCATAAACCTGGTTATTCATCCATATGACTGTACTACATCTAGGTAGGTCATACTATGCCATAACTCCTACTTCGATTTATCGTTACTGAGGTCTGCTACCAAACTCCAGGTAACTCTTTCGCTGCATTATCATATATGTATAAGTCTAAGTCTTTTAATGCTTCCTCATTACTGTTCACCTTAGGAATGATGGCCTAATATCATCTCATACTTTATTACTTTTATCCATCCATTGTTGATTCACTTCTGGGCTCACGTTTCATCAGGGAACATTTGAAATGATTAGACTGATCCACCTAGGTGATACCATGCTTTCGTAACCGTATTTCATAGCATCCTAATGTGATTAACCTTACGTGGGTATTTTAATCCTTACACTTCATGAAATCCCTTTTTTTTCTTCTTCAAATCATTACTCAATCGAAGGCAGAAACGCCAACCTTTATCTATCACAACTACACCCTCATTTTACTACTAGGGCAACATTCTATCCCTTCTAAATACTACTAGTCTTGGACTCCTTTGAGTTCATTCAGGCTATACTGAGCTTTCAATAACATAGAGAAACCATCAGCTCTTCTTGTTTTCATGGGCTTAATCCTGAGGACTTATCCATTCTAGTCACCTTCTCACTCGCCCTTTCTGATCCTTACTCATGCCTTCCTAAAACCTTGTCGCTTTGCCATACTTTAGCTTGCGACCTGCACATATATATTTCTACTACTCGCAACCTTCCTTCAACTTGCTTGCACCATAGATTTCCTTGTGTTATTCTGGAACAACAAGCGAGATATCACATAGTCTCTAACTCTTCTTTACTCTCTTGACTATACCTCTCGAGACCTAGAAACCATAGGCTGGAGGATATGCCACTGGCGATGCCACTATCATTCCTGGATACTGAATCCCCACGCTTCTAGCCTTCTATCCTAAGTATGGCTTATCCACGACCTTCTACACTTCAGTATCTCATACGTTGTTCACCTTTACCTTACTTACCTTATGATGTAGCCTCACATTCTTCATCTCTTTCATAACATCCCTTCCACATAGGTATAATTCATATCCCCAACTTGAAGCTCTATTGTGCATACACAATTCGGTGAGAGCTTCATACTGACTTCTTATGAGGCTAGTATTCTTCTAACTGGTTTATCGTATAGCTGTTATAGAATATGGCTACTGTACTATCTCTCTCGTACCTCTGATATTAAGAGTGATCCTGCAATGTTCTCAATCACGAGGTCTATAATATTTTTGGGTCCAATAGTCAGACTCCTGATTTACTTAGTTGATGTAACTTTTTGGTTTCCTCTTCCCTCTGACCAAGCTTTATATAGGCTTAAGCTATCTTCCGATCTATGGCTCATGGTATTAGTTATTACCTTAGACTTTCATGGACACTATGGAATATCTATGATTCAATCTTCTAAGAATTCATTCCTTCGTCTATGACCTGGACTCAAGTCTTTCTTTACACTTATACCGGAGTCTTCTACGGCTGTATGATTGTCAACATATATGCTGCATGGATAATACTCCGAACTCTTTAAGTGCGTTCATAACGTACTCTGGGTCATTAATCGAATAATTCTTTTCGTTCCTTATCAGCTTTTTTTAAATGTAAGCAATTACTTTTCCTAGTCTTTTTGCCTCCTTGTTTGGTGCATACTTAGCTTACCTTAGTGCCCACACGTATTGGAATTCCATACAACTCATATGATCTTGAATATCACATTTGATTTTATTTCTCGTACATTAGCCACGGTAGGTGCCACTTTCTTATTGAGTGCATGTAATGTTGTTGTGAGGCTGTTTCTATAAGACCATTCCCTCTTTGGGTCACTAAGCTTAGGTTGAAGCCTTCTTCCTTACTTCCTCAGCTAGTCATTCCCTGTAGTACTTAGGGAGGACCCTCTGACTCTTGTAAATCCGCGAGCTTATTACATCGCATTCCCGATAGAATTTTTGATGTTCGTACTCAGCTATAATTATCCTTAGTTACATACCTCCATACTCATTGTGCTCGTACGGTTCCTTCTGAACTGATGTTTTGACTGTCTTCCCAGTGTTAACTACCCCAAATCCTATTTGAATATTTCTCAAGTATTACAATGACATTACTGCGAGGCTGAATTCACTATATTGGGTTTTACTATGTTGACCTTGCACGATCTGCTGATTCGTCGGTAACCTCTTGACTAGCCATAACTAGGCTCTTCCTGAATCAACTACTAACTACTCGTTGGCCCATTCTCATATCAATGTTCCCGATAATCTTTCTTGGGTTATTACCTTTGTCTTAACTTACTTCTCTTATTGGCTCCTTATTTATCAATAACATCTCGGGTAGGAACCCTTACTTCCTCTCCTTGACGTCGAGTTTGCATAATGTTCTGGAATCGCATCATATCTGTAGGCTTTGAATAAATGCAATTTCATCCCTTTCTCATTTTTATCGCATTCCTTCTTTACCACTCCATAGTTATTAAAACCACTTAATTCTAACTTAATGTCACGTCACTCCATATTTCCCCTTTAGGGGAGTACTAAGATTTAGTGCTACGATAACCTACATATAGATCTTTTACCTTTTCATCTTTGGCGTCTTTTCACATTATTGATGGCCCTTACTTTCCTTGTGGTAATCCTTCTATACCAAGGATAACGAAATTCCTTACATACGAGGGTAACACCTAGTGTAACTGGGACACATAGTCCCTTAAGCTTAACTTTGCTCACATTGCCTGCTTTATGGAAGCATCTTCTTGAATGACCTTTCTCTGAATTTCTTATGAATGTTCTTTTGTTGTCCGTTCTATTATCGCCGGAACGCACTCTGAAATTCTCATGATGTCGACCATTATCAAATCACTCAGCCCCTAATTTAGGTTTAGTTTACCTTGTTCACAAGCCCATACTGATTTGTATTACCTTGGGGTGTAACTTTTCCTTTGGTAGTCGCGTTAGAGTCGCGAACTTATTTCTCAAAATGAGGGTATGACTTTATGGCCTATGCTCTTTAGTTGTCTCAAGGCCTGTCACCTCTCGTCTCTTCCTTATGTTGACTATGGACTCTGTAATACTGTCATTTTTTTGATTTACCGTTGTCATCCATGTATCACATCTTACTCATAATGCTTCATTCACTCTCTTTTTATTTCCCTACTAATATCTCTATCTATCACTTTATTTTGAAAATTCAAACATGACATTCTTTTACTTTTAGCTCCCCTTGCTCCATCCCCTGACTCTTCAGGTTGCCTAACATTCTCGCTCTACTAGGGACGGGAGCCATACTAAGGCAATATTTATCCCTTCAAGGCTTCCAGTGTCTATCTTTGTAGTACCCATATCCAGCTGTACTACTTTAGAGTGCACCATCTGGGTGTCTCACTAGGAGATCTATTAGCATATTTGCAATATCTTTCGGAAATGTCAACTAAAACAAACAATCCATCTACCATTTTGGGTCGCTCTAACCTCAGCCAGATCTCGATATCCGTTCTTCTCTTAAACTATATCTTGTTAGCTCCCATAGGGCATAACTGAAATGGGTGTGACCAATTGTACATACCTTTGTTATTGTTGAAGGTAACTCCAATGATTATATTTTTCTGCATGAGTTGAGAATACCGATATCTTCATTAATTGGGTACCTCGTACCCTTCTCATCTTGCTCGTTTTACTTGTTGAAGCTTGCATCTACATTCTGAGTCTCTCATTGCTTTTCACCATATGGGTGGATAGATATTCTTGCCTTAGGGATCCTTATCAAGAAGCTTACACATCTTAGTACATACATGATTCGTTGAATACCTCATACTTATCAATCATAAGCATGATGCAAATCTCGAGTTCTTCTGACTCAGCTCTTCCACATCTATATCTCTTACCAACTGCCATTCTGGATGTAGGCATCGTCGTATTATGAATAATATAGAGTTTAGGAAATTGAGTTCTTATAACTGAGCTCTACCACACGATCTAGAGCAAGAAGAAAGAGAGACAATCCTAAATGCCCTGTAGCCTCCTACTTATAAGTGTGGTGCATAACACACCCATAAATAAGACTCTACTAGACACGACTTGTGGACTCCCTAGCACGGAACTGCTCTGATACCACTTTTGTCACGACCCAAGCCGATGGGCCGCAACGGGTACCCGCTACCTTAATCAACTGAGTACCAACGTAACATATGTTTCGTATCGTACTATAATAGGTAAATGAGCAAGAGAGGCTGTTGTGAGATAAGTTGAATAAAGCACGGGGAAATACTCAACATTGGATGACCCAACCTATAATCCAAACTTATACATATGATGTACGAACCTATAAGGCCGGCATGATTCTTTATATACTCAAAACATAGGTCGACAAGGCCATACAAGTACCTGTATACCTGACATCCGTCTACAAGCCTCAAAGATTTCATAAGTAACATAAAGGTCGGGATAGGGCCCCGCCTTACCAAATAATACACGTCTAAATCATACTGACCAAACAAGCAACTCCGGAACAAATGGAGCGCACCAACATCTTCCGCTGAGCTAATAGCCTACTTGGAGGACTCTCGACCTGTCTATTGGGACCTTCGGCACAAAACGCAGTGTCCCTAGGCGAAAGGGACGTCAGTACAAATAATTTACCGAGTATGTAAGGAATGAAAATCAGTAAATAATAGACATGAGAGGAACATGGAGTAAAAGACTCGACATGTAAGTCTGAATGACTCTGTGAATCATTAATATGTATAGTGCCATGAAAATGAATATAAATGTCATATCGTGCATAGGTACATGTGTTTATAACATCATCAAGCTTCTAAGGTCATCCCATCATATTATCTCAGCCACTGTGGGCAAAATCATCAACATATACCAGCTGATCAGGTGGTGGTGCGTATATAATGCCGTAACCTTTTCCCATGTCCCATATACATATATATACATATATACACGTATATTACACCGTCTGGTCATGGGTCAATGTACATGTATAAATTATTGCAATTCATGAGAAGTACGTCAATAAAATCTCTCGGAACGTCATAAGACCATTATACCTCTGTTTCAGATCATGAAATAAACTTTATCAAATTACGTATTTTCTGAGACCCATGAACAAACGATAGAATAATAAGACATATGGGAATTCATGAACATAGGCACCCCTAGTACTTCTATGAATTGAGTCATTTATGGAGTTGTGTATTTACTCGTTTCGTGTGTATCGTATGGTTCATGCCAAAAGGAAAGAAGGGATAGGCTTAACATACGTGAGTCGATTCTCTTGACAATTCCTCTAACACACAATAATTGCGACACAACACGTGACGGCAAGATCGGAGTAGAGAGAAATCCTTTTGATATTCTTGAGAAAGATTGCACCGTACTCCTTTATAATAGCAAAATCTCACTTTGCTTTGAATTGTTGAAGATCTTATCTTGTTATGTGGCCTACATTTGTGAATTACATTTGTAACACACAAAAATTTACATTTGAATTCTTATCAGATGCATATAAGAATGAGTTTGTGACTTATGTTCTTAAGAAATGGATATGACTCTCATGTTTTTAAGACATACAATGGATTTCCTTTATTAAATGGATATGTGACTCACATTCTTAAGAATGCCAAATCTCACATCTCTAATCTTTCCACATAATATAGTGACTTAAGAGTCACAATGCTTGGGGTGGCTTGCTGCCACGTGGGAGAGGGTTTATTCTTATCCAATTCATTAACTAATCACCCAATAATTCCTTAATTAACTAAGTAATCTCCCATTACCCAATAATTAATCGATTACACACATAATTAAGAATTACCTCAACTTACTTAAAATACTACTCACTTTTACATACCTTATACATCTTACTATCATGGTCATGTAGTACCTTGTATGGCAGTAATCCATAAATACTGGGTATTATAGCTCGGACCGTATTTTATCCCAAGTGTCAAACTTTTGACAAAATTCATTTTCTTCGATTTGCTTACCCTCTCACCTTCACGAATTTACTCATCACTTGTTTGAAATAGCATAATGCTAACAATCTCAAAATAATCTCATTCCCGAACATACGCCGATTAACTTACGATGAAACTTTAACGTATGAAAACGTGGGATGTAACATCTCATTTTTCGAGCTTCCATCAATTTACTTATGGTGTACTTTTATGTACGAAAACATGGGGTGTAACAAATTAATGGGAATTAGGGTGATTACCTTGCATGCATGTGATCCTATGATATGTGGGGGAGTGGTAAAACAAAGATAGAAAAGAATGGGGAATGGGTTGATGTAATCTTTCAAAAAAGGGGCCATGGAACATTAATAAACACATAGTGTTTAATAGAATGCTCAAGTGAGCTAGGACTATGATCGTCTTCCTATGGGTTCAATTGTGCTACAGTGCTAAATAGATTGAAGTTGGGAACATTCCGGAATATCGTGGAGTTTTAAGGGGCTCAACTGAGGTATGTATGGCCAAATCCCCTTCGGTTGGCTAGTTCATCTTGTTGACTCTAGTGAAGGTGGGGTGATTATGCAGAATATGGCCGAATCATTGCTTGTGGTGGAGGTCAAAGAGAAGCAGTACAACGATCCATTGTAGGTACAAGTAAAAGAGGTAATTCATAAACATAAGAACACATATTTTTCTCTTGGCATGGATGATGGTACACTTCGGTACCAAGGGAGACCGTGTGTTCCAGACGTAGATGGTCTTCGGGAAAGAATCATGGCTGAAGCTCACACCTCTAGGTGTTCCGTGCACCCAGGTTCTATGAAAATGAATCATGATCTCAAGGAAGTCTATTGGTGGAATGACATGAAGAGGAATGTGGCGGACTTTGTAGCGAAATGTCCAAACTGTCAACAAGTGAATGCCGAGCATCAAAGGCCCGGTTGGTTGGCACAGGATATAGAAATTCCAATGTGGAAGTGGGAAATGATTAATATGGACTTTGTGGTAAGACTACCACGCACTCCGCGCAAGTTTCACTTAATTTAGGTGATTGTGGACCGACTCACGAAATTAGCACACTTCTTGCAAGATAAATATACTCACACAGCGGAACAGTATGCTCAGTTGTATCAAGGAAATAGTCAGGTTGCATAACACTCCAGTTTCTATCATTTCGGATCAAGGAGCGCAATTCAAATCTAACTTTTGGATGAAATTTCAGTTAGGATTGGGTATTGATGTGTCGTAGAATTTTGGCACTTTTGATACCAATAACATAGACTTTAGTTCGTCTTTAAATGCATTTGTAGTTAAATCTTATAAATATTTGGTGTTCTGTAGTGCATAAGACTTGAAGACCCAAACACATGGAAAAGAAGTCAAAAGGCCACAAAAGAGTAGGAATGCTGCAAGTATGCGACGACAGAAGTACTATGCGGACCGCATAACCACCGCAAACTGAAGCAGCTATTTTGCCAAATGAAGAGAAGATTGTGCAATCCATTATGCGGTCTGATAACACTTCTGCGAGCCGCATAATCACCCATAACTGAAATTGAAAGAATCTGCGTAGCACTTCTCCGATGAAAAATGCGGTCGCATAACTAATATGCGGATCACATAATGCAAATGCGGTGGATTTCTGGGACTGAAGATATACAAATCTGGCCATGAAAATGATGATTATGCGGATCGCATACATGGTCTGCGACCACTATGCGGTCGCAGAAGGTGTCTGCAGGGGCATTTTTGTCCAACCTTGACCCCGACTTTTAGTCCATTATAAATTGCTTTACTAGGTTTTTCGTGGGTTATTGAGTCTGAAAAAGGGACTACATTGAAGGCATTGAATACACCATTAATTTGGAAGCTTGTGAAGAGAGAATCTTTCACTTTTGTAAGTTTTATGACCCTATTTATTGCTTTGTTTTTGTATTTTAGTATGAGTAGCTAGTTTTAAATACTAAGGCTGTGGACCCTAAATGGGTGTAATGTTAATGGGTGTTTAGCATTGAATATATATATAATGGTTGGTTGATATTTATTCATTTCTTGTGCTTTATTTATTGTTGGTGGTTGCAAACATTAACTTATTCCATTTTACTCTTGCTTTACCTGGAAAAGTGGGTTAGGGTTTGGTAGAAGTGAATATAAAGAACTCAAGACTTTAAACCTTGTTTAATAGAATCGCTTAGGAATAAATGGGTTCTACTTAGCATAAATTAGTTGTTCTTAATTGCAACTCTCTTATATTTGGAAAAAATATAAAGAGAAAATACTAACCAACCATTGAAAAATATTGGGTAGTCATTTAGAAACCATTTGTATATCAAAGGACCTTCCATTACAAATATATCATTCTAACACCGATAGCATTACATTTCATTGTTGGGACACAACCATGGTTTCCTTAATAAAATTAATCACATTCTCATAACAAAATAGTTATCTTGTTAAATCACAATTATATCATTCTCTTGTTAAGCTAAAGGAATAGAATTACGACTTAAGTCAAGTTTCACACTACTCAAGTAACCTTTTCACTCCTATTCCCTGTGGGATTCGACCCCAACCTTGTTGGGTTATTATATTTGACACCGACCGTCTTACACTGTTTATTTAAAGTGTAATTTGAGCGTATCAAATTTTGGCGCCGTTGCCGGGGAATACGGTTTTTAAATTACTAATTAGTGTGTGCTTTACTATACGTCTTCTTCTATTCCATCACACATTGCTTGCTTTGCTTGGTCTTGATAGGAAACATGGCCGAGTATGACGAAGAAGAGAATCCTTTTGCGGACATAGATGAGTACATTGAGGATAAAAATGCTATTGTACCTCCAAGAGTTGATGCTTCCACTTTCAAGGTTGAACACGGTTTAATCCTAATGCTCAAAGCAGAGAAGTTTTTCAGAAATTCCACCGATGATGATCTGACACACCATCTCAGAAACATCTTGGGTGTGTGTGCGATGGACAAGCAGATCAACGTCTCAAATGATGCCCTTCTCAAATGATGCCCTAAGATTCAGGGTGTTCAAGTACTTACTTACTGGAGAGGCAAGGAAATGGATTCAAAATATACCACCAAATTCCATTCATTCTTGGTCTGAACTTGTCTGAGCTTTCTTAGCTAAATGGTTCCCGCAAAGCATGAAATCTGAGCTCCGGGATAAAATTTTCTTTTTCAAGCAATTGCCGGGAGAAAACCTACATTAGGCATGGGATCGATTCAAGCTATATTTAGTTAGGTCGCCGGATCATGGTTTTCCGGATTCTATCTTATTGGAGATATTCTACATGGGCTTGGATGCTATGAATCAATCTATAGCGAAAAATGCCGCTGATCGATCTTTTATGGATAAAACATTTGCGAGAATCACACAGGTCCTTGACAAAATGGCAAAACATAACCAAGCTTGGAACTCAGAGGACACCACGGGTTGAATTGCATATGGTACTCCTTCCTTGACCAACATTATTAAGGATAACCAAGAAAGAGATCAAGTATTTGCCGGGCATGCCACCAAAGTCAATGTGTTGACAAAGATGTTCACCTAAAGCCAAACAAGAAAAGTGAATGTGGTGAAGATGTTCAACCCACATCAAATGAATATTATGAGGAAGCAAATTATGTCAACAACTCTCAAGGTGGTTATTAAAGGCAACCGTACCAAGGTTCAGGACAACAAAACAAATCGAGGCCTAAACCGCAAGGGCAAGGCAACCAATAGTGGCGAATGACCAAGGTAGTTCAAATCAAGGTTATTAGAGTAACAACAACAACAACTTTTCAAATTCGAGTTCAAACCCCTATGTTCCACCGATGGGGCTATATTCCAACTCTTCGCATTGGAAAGAAGGTTCTTCAAGTGATTCGAAGTTGGAAAACATGCTTGAGCGAGTATTGCAAAATCTAGTCAAGTCCAACACTTCAATGAGGAATATGACCGAGCTTGTTGGTTCTCATACCGCATCTATTCAAAAGTTGGAGTTGCAAATGAAAGATCTCTCAAGAGAGCAGAATCCGAAGCAAAAGGACACACTCACAAGTGACACAATTGCAAACCCAAAAGGTAGTGTGGGCAGTCCAACTTCTCATTGCATGGCAATCACGACTCGGTGTGGGAAAATACTTCAAGGAGAGAATGAACAAGTGGTCAAAGTGGAAGATTCCGAACAAGAAGTTGAGGCACAAGTTGAGGTGCCAGTTCTTGTTGAAGCTAAGAAGGTCCCAGAAGAGGTGAAAATTCAAGAAGTGAACCGGGAAGAGGTTAAGGAAAAGGTGAAAGAGACACCAAAAACTCTAGCACCAATTCCTAGACCTCCTCCTCCTTTTACTAAAATACTTGCTAGGAAGGTTGATTATAGCAAACTCGAGAAGTTCTATGACATTCTCAAGCAATTATCAGCGAATATTCCATTTGTGGAAGCATTTCAAGAGATGTCGGGTTTTGCTAAGTATTTGAAAGACTTGATCACCAAGAAGAAAACCACCAAGAATGATGTGGTGAATGTGACTCACCGGGTTAGTTCCATCATTGCAACAACCACCGTTCAAAGAGAAAGAAGACCCGGGAGCTTTTACCATTCCATGCACTATTGGGGCGCGTGATTTTGAAAGAGCTCTTTCTGATAATAGGGCTACCATCAATTTAATGCCTCTAGCTATTTACCAGCAAGCGGGGTTAGGTATGGCGAGGCCTACAAGTATGAGGTCGCAAATGGCCGATCGTTCAATAAAGAGACCGGTGGGGATTGTTGATGATGTTCTTGTGAAAGTGGGAAGTTTCCTCTTTCCCACCGACTTTGGGATCCTTGATTGTGCTATTGACAAAGAAATCCCTATCATCTTGGGGAGCTTGCTACCAGAAGAGCACTTATGGATTCGGAACAAAATGAGATCAAGTTCCGAGTTAATGACGAAGAGGTTACCTTTCAAGCAAGTAAGGGTATGAAGTTGCCGCATGCATATGAAAGCATCTCAGTCATTGATGCTATTGATGAGGTAGACGACGCAATTGAGATGAAGATGGAAGAACAATGCCTTGGTGAGGCGTCGGCGGCTATTTTTATAAAATTTGATGGTGAAGACATGAAGGGGTACATGGAATCGGTGAATGCATTGGAAGGACTTGGGTCCTACACTTATGCACCAAAGAAACTTTCTCCTGACATAGAGAATAGAGTCACTCCTCCCGCCAAGCCTTCAATTATTGAGCCGCCGTACCTTGAGCTCAAGCCACTTCCACCGCACTTGAGGTATTAATTTCTTGGATCTAATGACATTCTATCGGCAATCGTTTCTTCTTTCTTGAATGATGCGCAGGTAGAACAACAATTGAATGTCTTGAGGGAACACATGCAAGCAACTGCGTGGACAATAGCGGACATCCGAGGGATTTCTGCCGGAATTTGTGAGCACAAGATACAATTGGAGCAAGAGAGCAAACCAAATGTGGAGCATCAAAGATGGTTAAACCCTTCCATGCAAGAGGTGGCTGTCACGACCCAAACCAATGGGCCGCAACGGGCACCCGGTACCTTACTCAACCGAGTACCTACGTAACATATCTTTTGTATAATACTATCATAGGTAAATGAACCAGAGAGGCTATCGCGAGATAAGTAGAAGCAAACATGCGGAAATACTCAACATTGGACAACCCAACATGTAATCCAAACTTATACATATGACGTACGGGCCTATAAGGCCGGCATGATCCTTTATATACTCAAAACACACGCCGACAAGGCCATACAAGAATCCGTATAGATGACATCTGTCAACAAGCCTCTAAGAATACATAATATCATAAAGGCCGGGAGAGAGCCCCGTCATACCAATCAATGCATGTACTAATCATACTGACCAAATAAGCGACTCTGGAGCAAATGGAGCACACCAACATCTTCCGCTGAGCTGATAGCCTAACTGGAGGACTCTCGACTTGTCGATCGGGACCTACGGGCATGAAACGCAGCATCCCCAAGCAAAAGGGACATCAGTACAAATAATGTACCGAGTATGTAAGGAATGAAAATCAGTAAACAATAGAGAGAAACATGGAGTAAAAGACTCGACATGTAAGATTGAGCAGCTCTGTGACTCCTTTAATATTTAAAATGTCATGCATATGCGTATAAATACCATACCATGCATGGGTATATGCTTTCATAACATCATCAAGCCTCTGAGGTCATACCATCATATCATCTCGGCCACTGTGGGCAAATCATCAAACGTATACCAACTGATCAGGTGGTGGTGCGTATATAACGCCATAACCTTTCCCATATCCCATATATATATATATATATATATATATATATATATACGTACATACTAACTAACTACGACTACTACTACGTAGTAC
>NW_017672530.1:24894-37339 GCF_001879085.1 Nicotiana attenuata
TTTCATGTGTTAGAAATCATGCCTATAGGTAATATGTCTTTGCTTATAACATGCTACTTTCCAGTTATTGTAGAAAGCATGCCTATAGGTGTTTTATCCTTGCTTAAACGCATTACTTATTTAGTAGAAATCCTGCCTACAGGTCCCTTATTTGGTTAAAATATGCTTGATAGAGTTCCTGTCTATAGGATCTAAAAAATCAGTTTTAATTATAGAAAGCATGCCTATAGATTTGAATCAGTTCAAGTATAATCTTGCCCGTCTGTTCAGGAGTTGTTAAACACTGTGTATTAGCATCCTTAGAAAACCTGCCTATAGGACAAAATAAGTGATTCTGAATGTGCTTTTGTGATTAACACTATTTATTATCGCATAAAATGCCAAGACATCATGCCTATAGTTTTAATCCCCTTATGCTTAAAATCAGTAAGCAAATCATGTAGGTTCTGAGAAGTGTATTAAGGAAATGGCTTTTGCGCATAACTGTCCGCCCATTAAATTCAGAGTCATACAGAGATCCTGCCTTCAGGTTTCTGCAATCTTAACTATTTAAAATCAGCAAACTATCTTTGTCAATCTAACTCGCGTGCATTTGTTGTCTAACTGCGGAGGCCAACTTGAGCCCTTACTTGCTTATAAGTGAAAGTCCAATGTGTTTTGTATGTCGCCTAGCTTTTGATATTTTTGAGCAGCCTAAGTTAAAGTCTAGAACCACCCTGAAATAGAGGTCCAAATGCCTCCTGGACCATAGGCATGGGACAGGTAGTGCACGCATAGGACACGACTTAGAATTGAGTAACACCCCATCTCGAGGGAGTTACAAAGTATTATTTATGTTGCACGGGGTGATCCTTTAGGCTAAAAAACACAGGACCCCCCTCCCCTTTGTCTTTCAATTGTTTATTCACGTTTAGTAATTGCTTGTTTCATAGCTTTGATCACATAGACTAATTCATATAATTCATTTCAGTCGGGACCCACAGTTGTGGACCTCGAAAATTGTCTAACACCTTCTCTTCGAGGTAATTTCGAGCCCTTACCCGATCTTTGGTGATGCAAACTGGTCAAACAAAGTTATTTGCAAATAGGTGCCCTAACTCTCTCTTTTAACACCTTTCCTTAAAAGAGTTGTCACGTGTTGAAATCCGATTTCGCGAGAAAAAGGGGTGCGACAACATGGAAACTCTGCTGGGGATATTTTAGGCTCTTACCATAAATGAACTTGATCTTTGTGATTTAGTCTTCTCTGATAAGTGTGGATTTTTTATATTGTTGTTACTTGGATATCCCGCTCCCATTTTCCCTTTTTATTGCTACATGCACCTCCTCTTCCCTATTCCCCCTTCATATGAACTCATATGCAACTCTGCATTTAATTACAACTTGCATTCCCCCTTATTTCCTAATCATCTTCACTTGATCCAAACTTTTAATATCATGTCTTTCCCCAATCCTTACCACATTATTTGCTTTATTACAATTCTTTCATCACGCGAACTAACTTCTTCCCTGTTTTTCTTTCTTTCATGTCTTTACGTTTATTCAATACTACATTTATTGCTTTCAAAAATACTTGACAACATGTTATATTATCTTTGCATAAAGCATGCTCCACATCATATTCCACTCGTGCGTATTAATACCATAGCGGCACTTGATGAGTGTCCGCGCTCTTCCAAAAACTACCCTTTAAATTTGGAAAGGCTTATTTGAAGTAAAACTAGTCGATACGTTGTGCAATCAATAGTTCTGTGCCTTTCCCTCTCAAGTTGTCCACTTGCGAGTACCAGTGTAGATTCTTCAACAAACCCCATTCTAAGAAATCAATTGTGCATGCATCATGACCAAACCTAGTATGAGTTAGAACGCTGTCCGCGTAATAACTCGCTAAGGCAAGCCTTATCCAAAGTCCACCGGGATTTCCATTATCCCAATGGACACAATCACGATCTGTGCATTATTTTGAGAGAACATGCAAATATGTTGATCATTAATGTGTAAATAGCTGAATTTGGAGGGGGCAAGGGCTAACTTTATCTGTTTTGCAGAAATGAGGCACGAAGTCCCCAGGGTCGGATGGTTCAAATCTACTGTTGGACATGCACGACCGGGAGAATCTGATTGATGGAGCAAAGAAGGCCAAGCATGGTAAAGGTCCCTGCGGGACCAAGTAGATTAGGAATTATGTTTTACTTGCTTTCTAGACCCATTAGGCTTTGGTTGTAATAAGGCACATGCCATTGACTCTTTATTACTGTCGTTTTAGTAGAGATTCGGTTTATTTTTCACATTAATGAAATGATGCAATTATTGGCATCAATTTTCTCCAAATCTATATGTCGCATAGGCCTACCTCGGGCATAATGAGGTCCCAAAATTTGGACGCGAATTCATAATTTCGCAATATGTGTTTAAATACTGCAAACACCCTTTCAATACTCCTCACTAACTTGTTTACCTTTTGTTTTTCTTTTCTTTATTTGTTTATTCCCACCCCTTAAGGTTGGTTCGTGCATACTGGCATCATCAACATACATACCAGATCAAGAGGTCCTCCACATCCTCCTCCTCCGAACGGTCCTAAAAGCGAAGGAAAAGCCAAAATGGATGATAAAAGCAATATCAGGAAAGACAATGCTATACATGAAGATAATGTCTACACTTCAGATGATTGAAGCACTCCAGCACAGAATGACTTGGTTTTGCGGCTAAAGATATTGGAGTTACAAGGGGAACTTGAGCAGGTCCGGAACTTGGCAAACCTTTCCCTTACCCTAAACATCCCCTACATCAACCAACACAACACCAAAAACCTAGCACCTCCCCAAAATACACCAAACCAACATCCACAAAATCCTCCCGCACCTCACCAATATGCCACACCGCCTCAAAATCCCAATCCTCAACCAGTACCAACTCATCCACTACATCATCATCAGCCAACCCATTATCCACAAACTACTACCTATCACACTCCTCAGAACGCATCACAACCTATCCCCGATCCGCAAAATTCAACCAACGACCACCACTCTTCCCAACTTCCTGGAGTCCATCAAAGCAACCCCATATATGTGAAACCTTACCCCACACTCCACAATAGACCTTATACATACCGGAGTCTTCCGAGAAGGAGCTGCTCATCAAGAACATGGCAGAGGAACTCAAGAAGCTTACTAGTCGAGTCCAAGGTGTTGAAGGTGGTAAAGGCGTCAAAGGTTTGAACTATGAAGATTTCTGCCGGAGGGTTACAAACCTCCCAAGTTCGAAATGTTTGACGGAACAGGTGACCCGAAGGTGCATCTAAGGACATACTGCGACAAGCTCGTAGGAGTTGGTAAGGAGGAAAGTATCCACATGAAGTTGTTTATGAGGAGCCTCACTGAAGATGCCCTGGCTTGGTATATCAGCCAAAATCCAAAGAAGTCGGTTAACTGGGAAAGCATTGCGTCAGATTTCATGGATCGGTTCAGATTTAATATAGAGAATGCACCAGAATCTCAAGAAAAAGCCAACGGAAACTTTCCGCGAGTATGCTACTCGGTGGAGGTCGGAAGCTGCAAAAGTAAGGCCAGCGTTAGAGGAAGAGCAAATGAACAAATTCTTTGTTTGGGCCTAGGATCCGCAATACTATGAGAGGTTGATGGTTATTAAAAATCATAAATTTTCTGACATCATCAAATTCGAAGAATGAATAGAAGAAGGAGTTAAAAGGTGACAAACTTTGAGGCACTCCAAGCTACAAACAAGGCTTTGTAGTCAGGAGGCATATCCAAGAAGAAGGAAGTAGGGATCGTGATGGTAGCCCAAGGCCCGAAATCTCCTCTCATATAGCAAACACCTCCACCCACATATCAGCCTTCACCTCCCAGATACCAACAACCCGCCACAACTTCCCATACCTATAACGCCAAACCTGCATATTACCATTCACCACCACTAGCTCACCAAAACTACAAGAAACCCAGACCAAATTTTGATCGTAGATCACCCAGACAATACACTCCTATTGCTGAACCCATTCATCAACATTATGAAAGACTGAAGGCTGCCGATTATGTCACCCCCATTCCTGCTGTTACTATGAAAAACTCTTCCCAGTGGGTTAATCCGAACAAGACATGTGCCTATCACTCGGGCATGAAGGGACACACCATTGATGAATGTCGCACTTTGAAGGATAAGATCCAGACGCTGATTGACACCAAGGTTATATAAGAAAAAGAGGCTACACCTAATATCCGCAACAATGCACTCCCGGATCACTGGGGCGAGGGGGTAAATATGATAGAAACTGATGAAGAATGGGATCCGGAAGGACCAATTGGTCTCATTCGTGAAAGGGATGAAACCACGGTACCTCCAGTCACTCTTACACCCATTATAGTGCAAATTCAATCACCAATTGAGGTTGAAATAGCCATGCCAACTCCGTTTGAAGTTAAAGCAGTAAAGCATTCAACCGCACCAGCTGCGTTTGAGGTGGAGATGACCATACCCTTCACTGTGATGGTAGCACCCACACCATCCTTTAATTCCAATGCTATACCATGGGACTACACTGCAGAGGCGATGAGAAAAGGAAAAGGGAAAATGGAAGAGATAGGTGCCGCACAAGGCATGACCAGGACCGTTAGGGTTTACACACCTGAGCATTTGGGAGGAACTAGTAAAGAAGCCGCTCCCAAGCAGCCTATCATTGAAACAGGCCCGGATGATCATTGGAAAAAGGTGCAAGCAAAAAGATACTCTGTGGTTGATCATTTGAACAAAACCCCTACTCAGATATCCATTTTAGCACTACTACAGAATTCTGAGACCATAGGAATGCATTAATGAACGTATTGAACGAGGTTACGTACCCAACAATATCACTAGTGGAAAGATGGCCAATATGGTAGGGCAAGTATTGGAGAGCCACAAGATCACCTTTCACGAAGACGAACTACCACATGAAGGACTGAGTCACAACAGGGCACTGCACATCACAATATAATTTGAGGACAAATTCATAGCCAGAGTCCAAATAGATGGGGTTCGAGCCTCAACATTTGTTTGTTGATTACTTTGAAGAGATTGGGTAAAGGCTTGCATGAGATACGAGCAGGGACTATAAATGTTAAAGCATTCGATGTATCCCAAAGGGCCACGATCGGGGAAACAAACCTGTGCCAGCAGATGGGTGACATATCCGCCACATACAATCTGTTATTGGGACGACCTTGGATACATGCTGCTGGAGCCGTAGCATCTACGCTACACCAGGCCGTGAAGTTCGAATGGAATCATTCATGGAGATGGGAGTAACCTCATTTACACCAATCAAACTGTTCCGGTTGTCGAGAATAGTAGGAAGCTGAATGGAGAAACGTTCTATCGCATCGAGCGTGTCAATGCAAATGAAAAAGTCAAATGGTGGAGCAGAAAAATAGAAAGTATATTGGCATGGACATGGTATGAACCCAGCAAGGGTCTCGGCATGAAACTCTAAGGGATCACCAAACCGATACAGTTAAAACGCCACGGTACAACTTTTGGGCTTGGGTATGAATACACCTGGCACGAGTATCAGAATTGGTCGCCGCCATGGCGTGGTCCCTATTACCCTCTTGAACAGCAAATACCACATTTGCGCCAGACGTTTCAGCAAGCTGACATTATATGGGGATCTGATGAAGATGAGGCTTTAGCTGGCGTAAGGAATCTGTTTCTGGATGATGAAGACATGTACTACAATGCAATAGTCGAGGAGGAGGACGATGAAGACCTTACAATTCAGACCGTGGGAAAGGGAGTTGTTCTCAAGAACTGGACTGTTGCACCGTCCCGGGCTCGTCGAGTTCCTGGGTAGCCTGGCAATTAGCATGATTTATTTCAAATGCAATTTTAAGCATTTAAGACATTTTCAGTATTATGTTTTAGACGCGTTTTGTTTCAAATAATTGCTCGAATCATCGAGCCGTACTTGTTTTAACGTTTCAAGATTTATCTAATGCACTACTATTTTAATATTTATTATTATCCTTTACACTTTCTCTACAACATTTTTATTACTTATTCTAATGAACCGATGACTGTGACATGTAGTGAGACAATGCAACATAAGGATAGTGATTCAGAGGAAATAGAAGAATAAGATATAATACCTGAGGAAATTGTCAGAGAAGTGAAAAATTTTGAGAACAAGCCTAAGTCCAATCTGGACGAAATCGAGATAGTCAACTTGGGAGATTCTGAAACAATCAAAGAAACCCGTATAAGTATTCACCTGTCACCATCAGAGAGAGAAGAATACACCCGTTTCCTGAAGGAGTATGAAGACATTTTCGCATGGTCTTATGATGATATGAATTGTTTGAGCACATCTATAGTGGCTCATAAACTACCTACCAATCCGATGTGTCCGCCTGTAAAGCAGAAACTCAGAAAGTGCAAGCCTGATATGTGTCTGAAAATCAAAGAGGAAGTCACCAACAGATCAAAGCTAAGGTTCTCAGAGTGGTTTAATACCTAACTTGGTTGGCCAACATCGTGCCAGTTCCGAAGAAGGATGGGAAGGTCAGAGTATGTGTCGACTATCGAGATTGAAACAAAGCAAGTCCTAAAGATGATTTCTCGTTACCCAATATAAACATACTGATCGACAACTGTGCTAAGCATGAACTCCAATCCTTTGTGGATTGTTTCATAGAATACCATCAGATCTGGATGGATGAGGAAGATGCCGAGAAAATAGCATTTATCACTCCGTGGGGAATGTATTGTTATAAAATGATGCCGTTTGGCCTGAAAAATGCTGGAGCCACTTACATGAGAGCCATGACAGCTATGTTTCATGACATGATTCACAAAAAAATAGAGGTGTACGTGGATGACACCATCATTAAATCCAGAAGAAGCACAGATCATATTGCAGATTTAAGGAAATTCTTCAATCGACTTCGAAGGTACAACCTGAAACTGAATCCTACAATGTGTGCCTTCAGGGTCCCTGCTGGAAAATTGCTAGGTTTCATCGTCAGTCACCGAGGGATTGAGTTGGAACCTTCCAAGGTCAAAGCTATCTAAGATTTGCCACCTCCGAAGAGCAAGAAAGAAGTGATGAGTTTCTTGGGGCGTCTGAATTACATCAGCCAATTCATAGAACAATCGACTGTGATCTGTGAGCCAATTTTCAAAATGCTCAAGAAAGACTATGCAACAAAATGGACTGAAGAATGTCAGAAAGCCTTTGACAGAATCAAGGAATACCTATCCACACCACTAGTTTTGGTCCCGTCGGAACCTGCTACACCTTTTCTACTCTATTTGTCCGTATTATATGGAGCTTTCGGTTGTGTCTTGGGACAACACGACGAGACAGGAAGAAAGGAACATGCCATATACTATCTGAGTAAGAAGTTCACACCCTATGAGGGACGGTATTCTTTGCTGGAACGCACCTACTGTGCCCCAATGTGGATAGCTTAGAAATTGAGGCACTACTTATGTGCCTACACTACATATCTCATATCAAGGATGGATCCCCTAAAATACATCTTTCAGAAACCCATGCCTACAGGAAAACTAGCAAAATGGCAGATATTGTTGAGTGACTTTGATATCATTTATGTGACTCAGAAGGCGGTCAAGGGACATGCGTTAGCAGATAATCTTGTGGAAGATCCTGTAGAAGGAGAGTACGAACCACAGAAAACGTATTTTCCCAACGAAGAAGTATCATTTGTAGGAGAAGATATCACCGAAGCTTATGACGGTTGGAGAATGTTTTTCGACGGGGCTGAAAATTTCAAAGGAGTGGGTATTGGAGCAGTTTTGGTGTCAGAAACAAGTCAACACTATCCAGTATCCGCGAAGCTCAGGTTTCTGTGCACCAACAATATGGCAGAATATGAGGCTTGCCTCGTGGGGCTCATTTAGGCCATCGACATGAATATCCAGGAGTCGCTGGTAATTTGTGATTCAGATCTTCTGGTACATCAAGTTCAAGGAAAATGGGCTACAAAGAATACTAATATATTACCATATCTATATTATGTGCAAGAGTTGATGAAGAGGTTCACGAAGTTAGAGTTTAGACATGTTCTGAAAATCCAAAATGAGTTTGCAAATGCATTGGCCACTTTGTCTTCCAGGATACAGCACCCAGATAAAAATTTCATCGACCCTATTCCAGTAAGAATCCATAACCAACCGGCTTATTGCCCTCATGTTTAAGAAGAAACAGACGGAAATCCATGGTTTCACGATATTAAGGAATATTTGACAAAAGGAGAATACCCGGATCACACAAATCATACTCAGAAACGCATGCTCTGGAGATTGACCAATCATTTCTTCCAAAGTGGAGGAATTCTGTATAGAAGGACTCCATACCCAGGGTTATTATGGTGTGTTGATTCCAAAGAAGCTTCCAAACTGCTCGAGGAGATACATGCTAGAACCTGCGGGCCGCACATGAATGGTTTTGTTCTAGCAAAGAAGATATTAAGAGCAGGATACTTTTGGATGACTATGGAAACAGACTACATCAGGTATGTCCAAAAGTGTCACCAGTGTCAGGTACATGCAGATAAGATACGGGTACCACCAAATGAACTCAATACAACAAATGCACCTTGGTTGCTCGCCGCTTGGGGAATGGATGTCATTGGTCTGATCGAGCCCGCCGCTTCAAGCGAACACAAGTTCATTTAAGTGGCCATAGACTACTTCACAAAATGGGTTGAGGCTGCATCTTACAAGGGTGTACCAAAATCCATCATCACCGACAATGCCGCCAATCTAAACAGAGATTTAATGAAAGCTATGTGTGAAACCTTGAAGATCAAGCATAGGATTTCCACAACATACACACCTCAAATGAATGGAGCCATGGAAGCCGCCAACAAAAACATCAAGAAAATTCTAAGGAAAATGGTAGACAGCCACAAGGAATGGCACGAAAAATTACCATTTGCCTTATTGGATATCCTACCACAGTTCGCACACCAACCGGAACAACTCCCTACATGCTGGTTTACGGTATTGAAGCTGTCATTCCCGCCGAGGTCGAAATTCCCACCAAGGAAACTGCGAATATCTATAGCCGAGGACGGCCTGGGCCAACTCTGCACGGCCTCTATCTTCCTCGGATCCACCCGAATACCCTCACTCGAAACCACGTGGCCTAAGAATGCCACAGAACTCAAACAAAACTCACATTTTGAGAACTTTGCATATAACTTCTTCTCTCTCATGGTCTGAAGCACGGTCCTCAGGTGCTGCTAATGATCTTCCCGACTTTGGGAATACACAAGAATATCATCAATAAAAAAAATAACAAACGAGTCGAGATATGGCATGAACATACTGTGAATCAAATGCATGAAAGATGCTAGGGCATTGGTCGGCCCAAATGACATAAGAAGGAACTCGTAATGACCATACCGAGTCCAAATGGCAGTCTTCGGGATATCTGGCTCCCGAATCTTCAACTGATGGTAACCTGAGCGCAAGTCAATCTTAGAAAACACCTGTGCGCCCTGAAGCTGGTCAAACAGATCAGCAATGCGAGGGAAAGGATAACGGTTCTTCACTGTAACCTTGTTCAACTGGCGATAATCGATACACATACGCATGAAACCATCCTTTTCTTCACAAATAAGACAGGAGCACCCCACGGTGAAACACTGGGGCGAATAAAACCCTTATCAAGTAATTGCTGCAATTGATTCTTCGACTCCTTCAACTCAGGAGGAGCCATACGATACGGAGGAATGGAAATGGGCTGAGTGTCCGGCAACAGATCAATGCCAAAATCAATGTCTCTATCAGGCGGCATGCCCGGAAGATCAGCTGGAAATACGTCGAGATAGTCCCGTACCAGTGGAACCGAATCAACAGAAGGGGTATCAACACTAACATCTCTCACATAAGCTAAATACGTGGCACACCCCTTCTCAACTATACGCTTAGCTTTAAGAAAAGAGATAACTCTACTGGGAGTGTGATCTAAAGTACCACTCCACTCAACACGCGGAATACCTGGCATAGCCAGCGTCACGGTCTTGGCGTGACAATCAAGAATAGCAAAATGGGGCGACAACCAGTCCATGCCCAAAATAATGTCAAAATCCACCATACCGAGTAACAATAAGTCCGCTCCGGTCTCAAAACCACCAAGAATAACCAAACATGACCGGTAAACGCGGTCCACAACAAGAGAATCTCCCACAGGAGTAGAAACATAAACTGGGGAACTCAAAGAATCCCGAGGTACCCCCAAATACGGAGCAAAATAAGAAGACACATAAGAGTANTCTGAAGAGCAAGAAAGAAGTGATGAGTTTCTTGGGGCGTCTGAATTACATCAGCCAATTCATAGAACAATCGACTTTGATCTGTGAGCCAATTTTCAAAATGCTCAAGAAAGACTATGCAACAAAATGGACTGAAGAATGTCAGAAAGCCTTTGACAGAATCAAGGAATACCTATCCACACCACTAGTTTTGGTCCCGTCGGAACCTGGTACACCTTTTCTACTCTATTGGTCCGTATTATATGGAGCTTTCGGTTGTGTCTTGGGACAACACGACGAGACAGGAAGAAAGGAACATGCCATATACTATCTGAGTAAGAAGTTCACACCCTATGAGGGACGGTATTCTTTGCTGGAACGCACCTACTGTGCCCCAATGTGGATAGCTTAGAAATTGAGGCACTACCCGGATCACACAAATCATACTCAGAAACGCATGCTCTGGAGATTGACCAATCATTTCTTCCAAAGTGGAGGAATTCTGTATAGAAGGACTCCATACCCAGGGTTATTATGGTGTGTTGATTCCAAAGAAGCTTCCAAACTGCTTGAGGAGATACATGCTAGAACCTGCGGGCCGCACATGAATGGTTTTGTTCTAGCAAAGAAGATATTAAGAGCAGGATACTTTTGGATGACTATGGAAACAGACTACATCAGGTATGTCCAAAAGTGTCACCAGTGTTAGGTACATGCAGATAAGATACGGGTGCCACCAAATGAACTCAATGCAACAAATGCACCTTGGTTGTTCGCTGCTTGGGGAATGGATGTCATTGGTCTGATCGAGCCCGCCGCTTCAAGCGGGCACAAGTTCATTTAAGTGGCCATAGAGTACTTCACAAAATGGGTTGAGGCTGCATCTTACAAGGGTGTACCAAAATCCATCATCACCGACAATGCCGCCAATCTAAACAGAGATTTAATGAAAGCTATGTGTGAAACCTTGAAGATCAAGCATAGGATTTCCACAACATACACACCTCAAATGAATGGAGCCATGGAAGCCGCCAGCAAAAACATCAAGAAAATTCTAAGGAAAATGGTAGACATCCACAAGGAATGGCATGAAAAATTACCATTTGCCTTATTGGATATCCTACCACAGTTCGCACACCAACCGGAGCAACTCCCTACATGCTGGTTTACGGTATTGAAGCTGTCATTCCCGCCGAGGTCGAAATTCCTTCTTTGAGAATTATACAGGAAGCAGAACTCAGTGATGCAGAATGGATAAGGAGTCGCCAATAACAATTGGCTCTTATCAACGGGAAAAGAATGAATGCAGTATGTCATGGTCAACTTTATCAGAGCAGAATGTCCAGAGCTTTCAACAAATGGATCAAACCTAGACAGTTCACACCGGGGCAGCTGGTATTGAAACGAATCTTCCCACATCAGGAGGAAGCCATAGGAAAGTTTTCACCCAATTAGCAAGGTCCCTACATGGTTCACAGGGTACTAACAGGAGGAGCACTCATACTTGCAGAATTGGACGGAGAAGTTTGGCCAAAGCCAATAAATTTGGACGTAGTCAAGAGATACTATATTTAAATTATTTACATTTCCTCATATTACGTAACTGAATTACGCTTGACCTGATTCCCGTTTAAGAGGGGATACATAGGCAACACTGTGGGTTCGGTTACATCTCAATAAAATTTTCATTTTCCCACAACAAGAAATTGGGGCAGAATTTTGAGGAGGACCCTCAAACTTCCGAAGCAAGTCCAGCCGAAGTCATCATATGCAAGACAGTCAGAGAATCGGTTAAATAATTGAGGTAGAATGTTTAGAAGGATTCTACAAACTCCATAGCAAATCCAACAAACTTCATCACATGCAGAACGACCGAAGAATCACTTGCTAAACTAGGGCAGAATTTTTAGGAGGACCCTCAAAATTCTAATGCAAAGAAGCCACAACGTCTCTTAAAGCATCGCAGTCATTGGTTCATTTAATTTACTTAATATCTTAAACTACTATGTTTCAAAATAACTATGTTTATCAAATGCATGCATACTTTTCGAAAGCTTTATTTCTATTGTAGCCAGATGTTACCCAGGGTCACTCGAATAGGATCTTAAGGCAGGAGCAGAGGCAAAGCAGAAGACAAAAGCACGAACCAACCGCCCCCCCCCCCC